>NC_079457.1:38362895-38475395 GCF_903798145.1 Danio aesculapii
CCAGCTAGTGATAATACATTATTTGTATTTGCAAACATTAAACCACAATTATACTATCACTTTACTCACCACTCAATATTGGAATATAAAATCACCTTTTTCCTGCCAAATTTAATCAACGCAGAGAGCAAAAAAAAAAAATTTGTCTTGCCTAAATATTGTGCAATTGTGTAAAAAAAAAAAATAAAAAATTATAAAAAAGGTGAAGCAGCAATACAATTAAAGTCCCCAAGAAATCAAAACTAACCATATGATTGTTAGCTCACATTGCTAGTTTTGTAGTGAACAACTTATCTGTGCATGTCATTAAGAAGAAAAAAAAAAGTTTGTCCTTGTAATCTTTAATTGAGATCTGAAAATACATTTCCCTTTTTTTTTTTTACCTGTTAAAAATATCAGATTAAATGCATCTTAGGAATTGGAACAACCTTACAACATCTTAGGAACAAACATACAGACACCTCCTCACCATTTCTGTTTGTTGTCTAACCCAGAATAAGTATGTTAACCACGCCCCTTCTGGGCTGTTAGACAAACAAACAGAAATGGTGAGGAGGTGTCTGTATGTTTGTAAAAACTCTCCCCAAACCATTTCCCCATATTTCTGAATGAAAGGCCTACTACATCCAATCAGCTCGCAGTAGAAAAAAAACAAGCCACGCCCACTGTTTTGTCATTTAATATTCCGTTTCTTTAGGAACTGCGTCAGAAAACAAAACAAAAAATAACGATTGCAGCTTCCAGGGACTTAAACAAATACTATGATACGTGACAGCATCCATTATCAAACTGTAAAGTAAGAATACAAAATGAAGTGACACGTACCCAGTATCGGAAATCATAACAAGTGTTTTAATATGTTGCGTCGCTAACTAGCAAGTGTCCTCATCCTCTTTCAACAGTTGCACAGACCAGACAGACCTACAGAGTATTCGGTTGAAGACGGGGGCTGTGACCTAAAGCTGCTTATGTTTACAGAGATTTCTTTAAGGTGCCAAAATTAATCTAGCCTTCTAACAGTCTCAAGCTATGAAAATATGAGCAGAGGAGCGAGTCTGTCAACATCCGACGTGTTTTCATCTGCGTCACACACTTTGTTACAGTATATTTTGGTTTCACCTTCATTCGCCCTTTCCTTCACCCTTTCTTATGTTTCTCGGGCCGCTCTGTGAGATTTCCTCATTGTCGATTTTGCAGTGCCATGACATAGCAGTGAGATTGGCCCCTGACTCATGGACTTCTATGGACACTTATTTATTGACATTAGCATTATATTTTGTATTAAAATAAATCAAGTTATTTTTAAAGATTACGCTTATGGATTTCTGGACCAGTTTGTTTTTATTTTTTGTTTGTTTTCCGAAAGTCAGTGACCATTACTGTGTAAGCTCCCCTCCCCCGTTTGGGTGCCACAGCAGGGCGCCCTCTTCAGGTTGCGGTCGGAGCCAATTTGAGGCCAGCACATTGCCGGAGATGATTTCATCAAGAACTCATCTGTAATATTCCATAACCTCTTGACTTTTTTTTTTCAATGTTTTTTTTAAAGAGAAGATATGAATATACGGATAATAATAACAACAACAACACAGATGTTTGTGTTATTATTTATTTGCAGCTTGCTCAGAGATTACTGTAACTGCAGCCTCAACTCTACCTAACCTCGAACATGGGACGATGAATTGAAGTATAGTGATTAATTTTTCAAGTTTTGAAAAAAAAAATATATATATATTTTTACATTTGCATCTTTAAGATGAGAAAACAGTATGGAAGTCAATGGCTACCATTTTCTGACATTCTTCAAAATATCTTCTTTTTTGTTCATTAGAAACAAACTTAAACATGTTTGGAACAGTGAAGGGTGAATAAATGGAGGAAAGAGGGATAGGATAATGAATCGATGTATAGTGAGTGATTCGTGGATTGATTGATTTATTTATTTAGTCATTCTGGGGGGGGGGGGGGGGGGGGGAATCAAACATTTGCATCTACAGTATAAGATGATAAAACACTATAGAAGTCAATGGCTACCGGTTGCTGACATTCTTCAAAATATCTTCTTATTTTTCTGTTCATTAGAAAAAGGAAACCCAAACAGGTTTGAAACAAGTGAAGGGTGAATAAAGGAGGCATGGGACGATAGATCGATGTATAGTGAGTGATTATTGATTTTTGAAGAAGAAGAAAAAACATCGTCATTTGCATCTATAAGAAGATAAAACTATGGAACTCAATGGCTACTGATTGTTGACATTCTTTAAAATCTTTTTGTCCATTAGAAAAATGAAACAAACAGGTTTGGAATAAGGGGACGGTGAATAACTGAGGGATGGGATGATAAATCGATGTATAGAGATTCATGGATTGATTTTGGAGTTTTGAAAAAAGATAAGATATAAGAAAAAAACACTATGGAAGTCAATGGTTACCGTTTGTTGACATTCGTCAAAATATCTTTTTTTTTCCATTAGAAAAACTAATCTCAAACAGGTTTAGAACAAGTGAAGGGCGAATAAATGAGGGATGGGACAATAAAAAAATGTATTGTGACTCACTGATTGATTTTTTGAAAAAAAAAAATAATAATAATAAGTAAATAAATCAACATTTGCATCTATAAGAAGATAAAAAAAACAATGGAAGTCATGCCTACCAGGTTCTGACATTCTTCAAAATATCTTTTTATGTTCATTAGAAAAAACAAACTGAAACAGGTTTGGAACAAGTGAAGGGTGAATAAATGAGGGATGAGTCAATAAATCTATAGCTACTTGTTTTTGACATTCTTCAAAATATCTTTTTTGTTTATTAGAAAAAACAAACTGAAACAGGTTTGGAACAAGTGAAGGGTGAATAAATGAGGGATGAGTCAATAAATCTATAGCTACTTGTTTTTGACATTCTTCAAAATATCTTTTTGTTTATTAGAAAATGAAAAAGTTTGGATAAAGTGAAGGGTGAATAAACGTGGGATGGGAAGATGAATCGATGTCTAGTGAGTTATTCATGGAATGATTTTTTTTAAATTTCGAAATAAAAAACAAATAATAAAAAAAAAAAAAAAAGAAATCGACATTTACATCTATATAAAAAGGAAAAACTATGGGAGTCAATGGTTACCGGTTGTTGACATTTTTTAAAATAGCTTTTTTTTTGTTTATTAGAACAGATTTGCATCAAGTGAAGGGTGAATGAGGGATGAGATGATAAATCAATATAATGTAATTCACAGATTGATTTGAGTTTTGAAAAATAAATAAATAAATAAAAACATCGACATTCGCATCTATAAGAAAAACTATGAAAGTCAGTGGCTACAAGTTTCTGACATTCTTCAAATATGCTACTTTATGTAAATAAAAACATGTAAATTTAAACGAAACTCAAACAGGTTTGGAATAAGTGGAGGGTGAATAAATGAGGGCTGGGACAATAAAAAGGTGTATAGTGATTCATGAATTAAAGTTTTGAAAAAAAAAATAAAAACATCGACATTTGCATCTATAAGAACATAAAAAAAAACTACGGCAGTCAATGGCTACTGGTTTCTGACATTCTTCAAATATGTTATTTATGCTTATTAGAAAAATGAAACTCAAACAGGTTTGGATCAAGTGAAGGGTGAATAAATGAGCAATGGGACAATGAATCAATGTATAGTGAGTGATTCAGGGATTGATTTTTTTTTTTTTGACATTTGCTTCTATTAGAATATAAAACACTATGGAAGTCAAAGGCTACTGATTGTTGACATTCTTCAAAATATCTTCTTTTTTGTCCATTAGAAAGAATGAAACTCAAACAAGTTTGAAATAAGTGGAGGGTGAATAAATGAGGGATGAGTCGATAAATCGATGTATAAATTCAAGGAATGATTTCTCTCTTTTTTGTGGTGGTGGTGGGGGGGGGTGATAATAAATAAA
This sequence comes from Danio aesculapii, assembly GCF_903798145.1. NCBI lineage: Eukaryota > Metazoa > Chordata > Actinopteri > Cypriniformes > Danionidae > Danio > Danio aesculapii. Next base: position 38,366,819 of record NC_079457.1, read on the forward strand.
TAAATAAATAAACATTTATAAATAAGCATATATATGAAGATTAAAAATACTAAGAAAGTCAATAGTTACCAGTTTCTGACATTTTTCAAAATATTTTTTGCTTATTAGTAAAACGCAACTCTAACAGGTTTAGAGTAGGTGAATAATCGATGTATAGAGATTGATGGAATTCTTTTTAGGAGGGTAGGGATAAATAATAGACATTTGCATCTATAAGATAAAAAAATATACTATGGAAGTCAATAACTTTAAGTAGAGTAGTACATTTCAAATGTTTAAATTTTATATTTATTATATATTATATTAATATATATATATTAAATATATATATATATATATATATATATATATATATATATATATATATATATACACAGTATGTATATATATATATATATATATATATGTATGCTAAATTAAACGTTCAATTTAAGATCATGGTGACATTACAATGAGGTTGTATTAGTTAACGTTAATGTAACGTTAATGAATGAACAATATATTTATTACAGTATTTGTTCATTTTAAATACATTTGTTCATTATTAATTCATAACTCATGGTGCATTAATAAGCATGAATTCAAATGTTAATAAAGCATTAGTTTGAAGTGACCTCAAAAGCAGACTTCCAGATCGCTCTCATAGTGTAAACAGTCAATCGCTAATTAATTGACCATTTAGAGATGTTATCTCAATAAATCACAAGTCCAACCCAAAACACTGGGTCAATTATGAAATCTGAGTAATTTTTTTTATGTGAAAAGCATATCGGATGGTGCTTCGACACAATCTGCATTGTAAAAGCGCTATACAAATGAAGGTGAATTGAAGTAAAATGAGTTGAATAAAAAGCAAGGGGAAATTCGTGGATTTTTGACTAGCAATAAAAGCTCTAGATAATAAAAAAAATGGCTTCCTAATATTAGTGATAAGTGTTGTGAATTTATCTGGTCTGGCTCACAGCACCAAACTGTTGTGAAATTCTAAGAAGAGCCCAAAAAACCAGGGAGAACTTTCGGTTGTCATCAAAGCAGAATCCTTTGATAAGAAGAACTCAGCGTGGCTGTGGCATCATCGAAAGAAAACTCCCAACTGTACAGCAAGCACTAGGTTGTTATACATTTTACAGACAGTAATTCATGTAGGTGGGGACGGTCTAAAACAAAGCATGCAGATTAAGTGTTGTTGTCGGCAAGGTCATGTAAATCTGCAGAGTGGATGATAACATCATGATAACCTGCCCAGCTACTGACCACATAAGTTAATCAACAAAAGGGGTTTCTTCTACCTGAAAGTATCCGAAGACAAAGGCAGAAAACATGTGCAATGATGTTCTGGAGACAGAAACCGTCTGACCAGTTGACCGAAAAGAGAAAACAATAGACACGCCCGTGCTGTGAAACTGACAATTTGCATTACTTTGGAGACCGTCAGGGCTCAGGAAACCAAGACATTTTAAGGTCCGTCACACCCTAAAAACAACTTTTCAGTAATATATAGATAATATAATTTATATTCCCACATAAGTCAAGTTGGCCATATCATTTTTGACTACAGAGATTTACTTTTATAATCCTCATTCTAGTGTTGATTGACTCCTTCAAACAGCAGGACTAACCATAACACCATACAGTATTGGATTATTGATAGGAGAATCGGAAAATGCTCAGTTTTTTCCAGGCTTGGTTCATTCTCATTGCCATCACTAAGATCATGTATGGAGATGTTACCTTATTGCCAAAATAAACATGAACCGCAGTCTCTGTACATTCTGCTTCTGCAGTGTTGAGGACTGAACGCAGTGTACAGTATAAATGTTCAGTGTGCGTATCAGCACTGTTGGAACATCTGTGTTGCATAAAGTTTGAATGTATGAAGGAAAAAACAAATGGCTAAAATGTGAGACGGAAATACCAATACTGATAGACATTTTCCCCTCCCCCTTCGGGTTCCACAAACATTCCTGGAGTTCAACATGAGGCTCAGTTCAAGCTGCCACTCCAGCTAGAATCTGACAGTAGACGGTTGTGGTGATAAAGAGTCCAGAATGACCTGTCTTATGTACATAGATGATAAATCCCAAGGAAACATTCTCAAATGAAAACGTCCAGTATAAAAGATTCACAAAAGGGGTTAGTTCACCCAAAAAAAAGACAATCGTGCATAATAAGTTCCCCTGAGACTTTCAGTCACCTGCGATATACAAATTAAGATATTTTAGGTGAAATCCCAGAGCACTGTTCTGTTGTCGTGCTAGGTCTCGCTGCTGATGTATAGGACACGTCTGCGCATTGATTCAAACAGAAGCCGTTTTATATTGGCATCTGGGATATACATCAGTGCACATATTCTCATTAACATGTGCCCTGAGAAGACACTAAAGAATATTGAATAAAATCTTGTTTATTGTGTGGGCACAATATAAAACCTCATACCTTCCTAACAATACGATCTCTTGCGTCTACGAGTCAGAGCGCTCTCAGATTTCATCTTTCTTGATTTTTATCTTCATGAACGAAGATCACAGGATTGGAATGACATTAGTGTGATTAATTGACTATTTTAATTTCATTTTGGGGTCAACTATACTGTTAAAGGGCCATGAACCCCCCCCCCTCCCAATCTCAAATCTGTAGTTTCAAAAAGTCCAGCTTTGTTTAGGTGGGAGTGCGAAAGAGGGAAGGGTTTGCATGAAAAGGGGAGTTTCAGTACATGCACAACAGCGAATTTTCGCAGCAGGTACACATACACAGACGCAGGGGAATAGACTGTGACTACTTTACATGGACTGCATGAATGGTTTACATGAATGATGCAATATTATGATTAAGGTGTTTACATGAGTTGCTTTTTGAATATTCCTTTCATGATCCCATTTTACATGTTATAGCACATAATTCGAATAACATCATTGCATCATTGCCACGCTATCTTCATTACCCCGGAGTTTCATATAATTTAGAGTGTTTCATTTTTAATTTGCGACTTAACTGCAGTTTGGCATTTCACTTTCATTCAGCAACATTTCATGCATGCCCCCGTGACTAACGAGATATTGGATGAGAGCTGGAAGAGAGCAGTTTTAAATGGAATTTCATACCACACGCCAAAATTTCACTCCAAAACTTTGTCGGTAGATGCAATTACTCGGTAGGTGTAGAGAATAGCGTCAAGTGAAGCTTCATAAACTAATTTCGAGAGGAGCACGTGATATGATTGAGCACGACCGGTCGCTGATCTGTAATCAGTAATAATCAGAGTGATCCTAGTTTACTATAAATGGATCATTTTCTTCCTACTGCTCTATTTTCGTTTGGAAAAATTCCCCCTTCCACCCCATCTCCTCCTTTTCCTCCCTTTTCTAAAGGGGGAGCTCTCGAGACCTACCTGATCTCGGATCTCCTGATATGTTTAATGACCGGGCGGGAGCCCTGGGCTCAAATTCTCTCCTGGGACAGCATGCCAAACCTGCTTTAAAACACCAAGCATATCTAAGTGGGAACTCTTGAAACAGCCGTGTGCGCGTGTATAGACTATCCTGTCACAAAAGTGACTAAATCATACGCGCCGAAAATCCTACACGACGGTTATAGTTTGATTAAGGTGTTTACATTCGAGAGCAGCATTTAGTGGATCTCTGAGTCCATAATATTGTAGTGATGTTAACGTACTGTAATCTTAGTACATAAATTATTTTGACTAAGGTATGTCTTAAAAAACTGAAAGAGTACTGCTGACGATACAAACTAACTTTGCCTCTGAATAAACAAGCAATGCACAACAATTAACACCAACTGGAACCGCGTCTTTTTTTAAAAGGAGACTAGTGGCAAATCCGATTTCACCATTTCTAGATGCGAAAAGCTCTTGGGTAAAATTTTTCCTTACAAACATATTTTTGCCATGTGTTAGCAGACCACTTTAATTCACGGTCAAATGTGGGTCCAAACGCAAGCTGTGCTCTCGTCGCAGGAAAATGGAAACAAAACCTTCGTTGCGGCACATTTATAAATGTAACACTGACGACCCATGTCTCCGAACAATACTTCTTCTTTCACTTGTTTTAATTACGGTTGGCAAAACAATGTGGCATCTCTGCCATCTGAACACAGTAAAAACATTCTTCGAAGCTTTATCATGCATATTAAGTTGCACCTCATTCACAATAGAGTGCGCTGATTGGTTCGAACCAAGTCTCCCTCATGAATTAATACTGAAAACTCAAAGACATCACATTGTACTGGCCAGTACAGATATCCAGTCTCCACACTGGAATTCATACAAGGATCTTATGGTCGTGACATAGCTTTAAAATATCTGTTCAAACTGGAAGAACGAATTTGCTCTAAATAATGCAAACACAACCAATGTTCACTTTTTTGTGAAAGATATGGTGTCCTAATAGTGTCATAATAGTGTTTTTAGCATAGTGTTTTAGTGTTGTGGCACACTTTGACCATCTTTGGCCTTACTGAAACCATGCCACCAATAATTGAGGCAGTTCTGAAGGCAAGCAATGTGTACCTAAACGGTGTTCAGAGATCGTAATTAAGACACATTGGAAACATAAAAGCTCCTGGAGAATGACTGCTAAGGGAACCGCCGGACATACTTTAGCAGCTGAATCTTATGCAAGTCACAATGGGTCAGTTCTATTCTCAGATTTGATTAAGATGCGCTTTGCGATACGATGACACAACTGGGATGTTTCCAAAACATAGAACGAGTTTCATGTGCAAGTTCTCAGGATCAAAGAGATCAAACGTTGGATCAAAACATTAGTGTATCAAATCCTGATACAAAGGTCTCTTAATACTGTATATCACACAAAGGACGTCACTGAAGCACAGTTGTTCACTCTTAGTTCTGAGAATTGACCGACTGCACCCTCTAGTGGAAAACATCTGAAGCACTTAAAAAAGAAGGATAGTTGAACTTAAATATACAGCTCTTCTCAAAGTTGCAATTCAGTGATTATTTAATTAATCTCATGGCCTTCCAAACCCATAAATAATTTGGAATTTAGGAATGCAGATGACGTCACTTTTAATCAAATCTCTCTCTCTATTTGAAGTGTATTCAGCCAAAACTCTGATACTTCAGAGCACATATGAATGTGCTAGACATACAGCAAGTGTTTTTTAGCCACCAATAAACTTCAGGTAAAGGTTAATGTTAATATTATCAATTTCATAAGGTTTCTGTTACAGCATCGATGTTGCAATTTAATTAAACTATAATCAAAACACTTAAGCATTCACCTAGAGTGCTTTTACATCTTTGGTTCGGTTCATTTGGTCCAGACCAAGGGCAACAAATGATACATTGTGTATTTTTCTGCCGTTTTTTTGGGTCCTTTTCACACCACACTGACTGCTTTGGATCTGGACCAGTTGACAACCAAAATGCAGTCATGTGACAAAATCCACATCACTCATTTACCAGATGTTATTGAATGCATTTCCTAAACTGCTTTTCGATTGGTCAGAATTAATGTGTGGGAAAATGCCAATGGAACTCCCACAAGTAAACAAACCGGGAGACCCAAAATGACACACTATGGAGAGACAACACTTTACACAAACTATACATTTTGAGAATGAAGCACGGCTACGGCTGGAAAACAATGTTTTAATGCATTGCAAATGGCGAAGGAGCATCGCAAGTCACTTGAATTAATTTAATTTAATTTAATTTAATTTAATTAATTTAAATTTAGGCGTGAATTATTTAACCTAACTGCAACATGGTCATCTTTCAGAAATATTACCAATGATCCATCAGGTAATGTTTTGCCTCTCTCTCGGTTTAAATTTGTTGGTAAGACCTGTCAACATATATTTTTCCTCCACACCCCATAAGATAGGACAGCGCATCGGACTACGGCAGCTGGATAGTTGGGACTGTTTTAGTTCTGATCATGACCATGCTCTCTTTTAAGGAGTTCTCGGTTCTCTTTTTCGGTTCGCTTTTGGTGCGAACTGGAGTGGGGTTGATACATTCACGCCTGCCCAAACGAACTGCACCAAGAGAGAGAACCAACTCTAGTGCGATTCAACCAAACAAAAAATTAGGCCAGTGTGAAAACACCCTTAGTTGTTTAAAGCGTAAAATAAAAACAAGACTGTTTGAAAATACTGTGGTTAAAATAGATTTCCATTTTTTTAAAGACATGGGGTGGAACAAGGAAATTTAATTCAGTGCTTATTGTTGGTCTGAGGCCCATTTTACACTAATGCATTTTAGTTTTAAGACGCATAACTTTTGCTAAGGTTGTGCCTTCTCTCCACACTACACCAGATTTTCTAAAAGCAAACAATAGTCCATTTCTCTTTGACCTTAAAGCATTAAAAAAGTGTGGCATTCAAACAGAAGTGATAGTTTTACTATCAATACTGACGATAACATTCATTCATTCTTCCTTTTCGGCTTAGTTCCGTTATTAATCTGGGTCGCCACAGCGGAATGAACCACCAACTTATCCAGCATATGTTTTCCGCAGCCGATGCCCTTCCAGCTGCAATCATCATTGGGAAACACCCATACACACTCATTCACACACATAAACTACGGATAATTTAGCCTATACCCAATGCACCTATACCGCATGTCATTGGACTTGTGGGGGAAATGAGAGCACCTGAAGGAAACCCACGTGAACATGGGAAAACATGCAAACTCCACACAGAAATGCCAAGTGACTCAGATGAGGCTTGAACCAGAGACCTTCTTGCTGTGAGGTGATACCCACTGCACCACTGTGATGCCGACTTACGTACAATGAATAAATTAATTAATTAATAAATTAAAACAAATAAGAATAATGAAAAATAATGTTTGTCTAATTTAAATCTAAGCTAAATATTAGCTAAGTATTTCCCTTTTAAAGAGAACAAACGTAGTCAAAGGCTGCTGACCCTCTGTCTGAAAGGCACTTTTGATCAACTACATTACACAAATGTTTGGTATTTTCCTTTTGCTTTTTTTCCTCTTTGTAGTAGAAACGTGTATATTCCAAACAAAGTATGAAGCTGACCGGTCAGTTCTTGTCACGTGACTCGCAGTGCACTCATGCCATACTTTCAAATAGGAGAGCCTGGAAAGTGGCGCATGCCTCTATTGGATATGACGGACTTGTGCGGGATATGTAAACAGCACTTAGTTAATACCCTCAGTGATGGTTAAAATCAGCCTTTAATCCTGTGTGTGTGGTTATTGTGTACAAGCTCTGAACTTTAAACTAGCGCACAGTTGGCATAACTATTAATTCCAGCAGTTTTGTTCCGTGCAGAAATGCAGTGTGAAGAAGCCTTTACGATTAATTAACCATGACAAATTAAAGTGCGGTTTATAGTGAAACCGGTTGCAACCCAACACTCAAAATGAGCTGAACAAACACAATTCTTCCATTTTTTTCGGGGGGCAACTTAATAATTTTGTTCAAATCCACTTACATTTTTAAGTTAAATGAATTAATTTGTGTTGGAACAACATGAAGGTATTGTCTGGATTTATACAGTGTACAGAAGAAATCCAACTAATGTTTTTGACTAACCCTGGAAGTAGACCCCAATTAAACCTACTGTAAATTACTCACGATTGGATTCATCTTAACACCAAGGTTAAACATGTCCCTTTTTTTCGGAAGCCCAGTTATCTGAGCTTTCTTATTACCATTGTCAAGTCATGTGCACTTACTATAAACACTTACTGTGTGTGTTTAGGAGCCTGCTTTTCATTTTCTACATTAAGCTGGAATTCCCTGCAGAGCCTGGTGTTATTTAAACAAGCCTCTCTCTCTCTGTCTCTGACTCGGTCCTCTAGCGCTGATCTGTGGTGTGATATTATGAGGGAATAATCACAGATTAATTCTCAAATGAGCTCTTAATTGCTTTAAGCCCCCGGGCATGAACAGCAGAGCTTTATTCAGGCCTACAGCAGCAGAACACGCCACCCAGAGAGACATCCCAGCATGCCTCCATTCCGGCTCTTTCTTGCAGTTTCTCCTAATGCCATGTGCTTCACAAGGGCCCCAATGACACTGGAGCTCTTAGGGACCTTATCCTGTCTCTTGCTCACACTCTTCTCATTTTCATCTGTAGAAATTGATCTGCTTTAGGTTTTACACTCTAAAAAAATGCTGAAAATATGGACTGGATTTGGTCTTATATGTTTAATAAAAAAAAAAAAAAATATCCAGCATTTCTTTTAGCATTTTAAGCAACACATACCTACACAAATGCCTAATAGTAAAAGTGTTGTTTTATCATATGTTTGAGAATTAACAATAACAATAGGCTAATCATATTAACCTTTATTTTACATTTACAGAATCTTGAGAAAATCGTGATCTCGATTTTAAGCAAAAAATAAATAAATCGTGATTCACATTTTAGCCAGAATCGTGCAGCCCTATTACATATATTAAGTTTTTAGTTATGATACTCCTAAAATCATTCAGCATAAATCCGCAGATTTTTTACAAAATTCTCAGCAGAATTAGCAAAGAATGTCAGCAGATTCTGTCTGGCCCTACCCATGAATCACATTGAATTGGTATCAAGAGAAAGCAACATAATCCTTGTAATACATCAGCTCTCTTGTTTTTGTGCATTGCTCCCTCTCACTGCGGGTCAAATGGAGCGCTATTTAGGGTTGCCAAGTCTTGACCAAATCCCTCCCAACCGGATTGGAGGGAGGGTTAAGATTAGAAATACTGAGCTTCCACTATGCCTCAACGACGCACCAGCACACACACATTTTGCCGGAATATTTAAACAAATTATACATAAAACCCATAAATACTAAGTTATGTTTATATTCTGTGGTGTTCAACACAGTACATCCATGTTAATCTTTTGAGAAAATCTGTGAGACTTTGACTCAAGTGAGCAAAAAAAAAAAAAAGGAAGAACAAAAGAAAGACGCAGACTAAACAAAAACAGAAGTGTTTACAGGACCTTGATTGAGACTGTCATTGTGCAATGCTAAAACAGCAAACAGGAGAGGCGTTTAATTCAGACAGAATCTCCGGAGGGAAATACAACCACGCGCTGTAAGAAAGAGGGTGGGGAGGATTTATCCCTTGTTTGCTTCGACAGTATTGTGAAGTGTGGAGTGTGTTGTCAAAATTTCTGGCCACCGCTGACCCCGGCACAAAAATAGCTCTCCAGCAAAAGAAAAAGAGAGTTGGAGAGGGAGGATGGGGGGGGGGGGATGGGGGGCTGCCAAATGCTAAAAATACCTCACACGGCTGCAGCCATCTTTACGGCAGAGAGAATTTCACGCGCGAGGGGGAACGAGGAGAGAAGTTGTGAAAACTTTGTGGAAAATCAAATGAAAGTCAGGAAGCAGCCAGGGTAGGTGTTGAGGGACGTCTCCTCCTGCCTCCTTTACAGCCCGTTAAAGACAGAGAGAGAGAGAGAGAGAGAAGAGAGAGAGAGAGAGAAGAGAGAGAGAGAGGGGAAAAACAAGTTATAGTTGAAATTGTTGCTGTCTGGTAACTTTTTTTGTTAGTGGGCTGATAAAACAATTCTGACATTTGATTAATACCCTAAAGGTCTAATATTGTGTTTCTCAAGGGAATACTCAATATCATAGTGATTAATTATGTTTTATTCTGTGTATTTATGCTTTTACATTTTAGATTAGTTTTATGTTCATTTGATCTATATATATATATTATATATATATATATATATATAATATATATATATATTATATATATATATATATATATATATATATATATATTATAATTATATATATATATTATAGTTGAAGTCAGAATTATTATTATTGTTTAACAGAGAGAAGATTTTTTTTCAACTCATTTTCTAAACACAATAGTTTTAATATCTCATTTCTAATAACTGATTTCTTTTATCTTTGCCATGATGACAGTAAATATATTTGAATATTTATACAGCTTAAAGTGACATTAAAAGCTTAAATAGGTTAATTAGGTTATTGTATTATGATGGTTGTTCTGTAGACTATCGAAAAAAATATATAGCTTAAGGGGGCTAGTAATTTTGACCTTAAAATGGTTTATTAAAAAATTTTAAACTGCTTTTATTGGCCAAAATAAAAAAAGATTTCTCCAGAAGAAAAAAATATTTTCAGACACACTGTGAAAATGTCCAAACTCTGTTAAACATAATTGGGAAATATAAAAAAAAATAATCAAAGGGGGACTAATTTTTAATCTAGGACTAATCTAGGCTTTTTGCCTAGCCTCAATGTTTTAGGTTTCATATTTATTTAATTCAAAATAAAACAAGATTTCAATATATCTTTTAAATAAATCTTGTTATTGATCTTATCATGAATAACTTTATGTGACATTAAAACAACTTTAAAGCTTGCATTAATACTATAAATTGAAACAAGTTTTGCCCTACATTGTTTGTGTGTGTGTGTGTTGCTACTTCCGTTTAATGAACATAACTTGAATTTTAATATTTGGAATCATCACTTCCCGTTCTGTCATCCACTACTATGATATGTCCTCTGTTGTCAGAGATTGCCATCACAACATAACTCATTCCACCTATCAAGTTTTTTTAGTAACCGCATTCCTGTCACTTTTTCGTAACTGTGGACTTTATTGAACTTTAAATTGACACCTACTGGTGTGGATGAAGCATTTGGTTGTCTGTTCACCAAAGTCTTTTAGGTAGCTTAAATGACAGTGCTCTTTTAAACATTTTAATCTGTGGGCACATGAGAGCCCTTCTGCAGTGCAGCTTTTTGTCTGTTGAGAGTGAGACATTTTGGTTGTTATAACACAGTATCTGCAGTTACTTGGTACAAGTAACTGATTTAACCTATAACAATTATCAATTTCTCTGCTGCAATGCTTGTTGTAGTTACAGTCGATGGCATTTATCCCACCCCTCCTCCACTGTGATTGGATGGCTGGCTCAAAACTGACATTGATGAGTGCTGCTTTTTAAGTTAAAGAGTTTTTTAACTCTCAGCACCTAAATTGAAAAAAAATACTGCACATACTAATAAGTATTGTGTCATTCCAACTGAAAGAGTTAGTTGTTTAATTGGCTCCAAACCAAATGTTTTAATTTAATAGATGGCATTTGGGAAAACCTCATTTGCACTTGGACATACCAAACTGACATCAAAGAACTAGCAGCAATGATCCCATCTAGACCAAAAAGCTGAGTGTGACACACCAACAGACAACAGCTGACTGAAACAAGAATGTACACTACTGACAAAAGTCTTGTCACCTATTCAAGTTTTTAGAAACAACTAATAATAACTGGACTTCTAGTTGATCATTTAGTATCAGAAGTGGCTTATATGAAAGGCAGAGTCCTCTAGAATATGCTTATTTTACCAAAGTAATGCCTTGATTTTGGATCATTTAATTAGGATAGTCAGGTCTGATTTTGCTTAGACAAAATCTTGTCACTTACCAGAAATAATGTTACAGTATAAAATATAAAGTTGCAGTAGAAAAAGAATTAATATTGTGTATGATTCCCATGAGCTTAGAGGACTGCATCCATACATCTCTTCAATGACTCAAATAACTTAACAAAGTCTTGCAGGACCATACAGAGTTCATCAGAAATCTGTTGGATTCATCTTCAATGCCTCCTTCATCGTACTCCAGACAGGCTCAATAATGTTCATATCTAGTGACTGGGTTGGCCAATCCTGGAGCACCTTGACCTTCTTTTGCTGTTGAGGACTTTGATGTGGAGGCTGAAGTATGAAAAGGGAGCCACTATCCTGGCTGAAGAATTTGCCCACCCTGGTTTGTAATGTAATGGGCAGCACAAACGTCTTGATACCTCAGGCTGTTGATGTTCATTCACTCTGCAGATCTCTCGCATGCCCCCAAACTGAATGTAATCACAAACCATGATGTTTCCTTCACCAAACTTGACTATTTCTGTGAGAATCTTGGGTCCTTGCGGGTTCCAATAGGCCTTCTGCAGTATTTGTGATGATTGGGATGCAGTTCAACAGTTGATTCATCTGAAAAATCTACCTTCTGCCACTTTTTTAAATAGTCAACTAGAAGTCAAGTTATTTTTGTTGCTCTTACAACTAGGATCGACGACAAGATTTTTTCAGGTAGTCTATATTCTGCATCTGTGTGAGAGATAGTATCTTTCCAGACCCGCGTCTGGCAGTATCTGGATTGTCATTCAAAGGAAACCAGAACTAGTGCTGCACACATACAAACCATTTTCACAGTAGAATTCATTCATGCAAATATGTATCTGATAATCCATACAGTTTGCAAATATTTAACAATTTGATAAAATGACAGCCGGCTTCTTTCTCCCGCTTGACTTGTGTTGTTTGCTTAGTTTGTCACCAAAAAACTAGCCTGACAGCGCTCTCTATGGCCCAACGCTGCTCAACAGCCGCCCTTTGGCTTGTGTATCCTCTAATTATTGGAAAGTTACATCTGAATATGGAGGCCAGCCTGATAACGTCTGCCTCAAAACTTCCAAATTCATCCAAACTGTGCTGCCATTTTGGGTGTGAAGTGCTACTTCCCATCACCCTTACACTACTTCCACTTGCTGCTTCAACTTGCATTTCCTCATTACAGCAATCAGCTTATCCTCACTCGCACACTGGAGCTCAGTCTCTTCTAGAAACTCAAGGTTTGTTCTTGGTTTTGCCAGAGGCTGTGGAAGTGTCTGAGGCTGCGTTTGTAAGTTTTGATCTTTGGAACACTTCTGGCATCTGGATATCTGACCGTGTACTCTGAAGTTGTCATTAAACAAGACAAAAGCCTTTTGTTTTAATGCAGTATGGTTCTCTTTCCCTTCCTCAACCTATACAGTATGTTTGTGTGTTTTTTGTGATAGCATTAGAGATGTTCGGTATGCAGTGGGACAGGGCCTCTCTATTTAGGACAGCTGGCCCAAATGTAATTGGAAAAGAATTATGGCTTAGGCCTTTTAGCAAATTAAATTAACCTCTGAATTGAGAAGGTCATATGGGGGAGGGGAGGAGAGTTTAAAACACACCACCCCACTCTCTGTTCCACTTTAAAGGAATGTTCCGGGTTCAATACTGGTTCACACTGTCGATTACCACTGAAAATCATTGACTTGTTGCCCAGTTTGTGAAAACAGAGGAATCGCATGTAATGTGAATTCACAAGAAACATTCATGAAGTAGCTTCCCTCTAAAAGCTGTTGCTTCACACTTTTCATTCCAGTGATGTTCTTGCATGCAAATGGATATTACAGATATTGTACGCTATTCAACATCAAATACATAAGCATCACATCAACAAATGAGTTAATTAAGATGAAACTCAAACTTTTGATAGTTTAAATTTAAAGTATATTGGAAATGGGGCTGTACAATATTCAGATCCTCTAGTTTTCACGATTCCGTGATCGCTGAATCCAACGCAAAATCAACAAAAATCGCAAATTTTTCTTTAATAATTTTAATGCTAAATAATCACAAAAAATTAAATCTCATAAAACATCCAATTTCAAATCTATAATCAAATTATTTTAATTTGCAATTAATGTTTTAACATACTTTAGACGTTGCACACGCACATTACATTACATGGAAGTGGTGGTATTGTTTTGCAGCCTGTGCTGTAAGCAGATGCTGATGAAGTGCGAGAGATTTACATGTTAAGCCAATGCAAAGATGCCATTAGACATCCTGTGGCACAAATCAAGTTAATAGCATGCTGCGAATTGGTGTTTTGTGACTTTATTGCGCTTCAGACTACAATAGAAAGTGGGAGCAAACATCTAATAAACGGAGAAATGGAACAGACAGCAAGGTTACAATGATGGAGATTGGTTCAAGGATGACGGCCACTGATGCGACAGAATTGAAGGACATTATATTTGATTTACATTTATGGCTGGTATTATGATCGATCAAATCTAAATGATTTTGCTTAACTCTTTCCCTGTCGTTGACGGGAGAAACACTTCGCTGCAATCCATGTTTTAGGTGTATTATGGTAGGGGAAACCCCGATGCATGTCCTGAGTGAGATATATGATGAGGAGTGAAATCTGCCAAAGAAAAAATAAGATCCTGGAATAGGAGTCACACACACCTTCCTTTGGCTTAATCCCTACCGTTTTATTTCTGTTTTGGATCTTGTTTTGACAACAGACTAAATAGAAGCTATGATTTGTATCATTGTCATTACATTATATATATATATATATATATATATATATATATATATATATATATATTATATATATATATATATATAATATATATATATATATATATATATATATAGATATATATATATATTATATATATAGTATATATAATTGCAAAATTGTCAGTAAATTCTGGGAATTACCACCACAAAATCAGTCATTTTTATCACAAAAAATAAATAAAAATTGTAAAGAACTAGGGGGTCTGAATATTGGAATGGTTGCAATATTTAGTTTTTCGAAATTAATTCACCAGATGGCTTGAATAGCTCTATTGGAAAATAAATCATTCATTTAGATTGATTGGGGTCATTTTTTGATTTTTTTTTTTTAACTCTAAAACAATTTCTTTAAAACACATGTAAATGATAAACTTTCACTCTGTTATGGTTATACTTTGCAGTGACTTGTCAAATCTCAAAACTGAACTGTGGTGCTGAATGATGCTTAACTCAACATTGCAGATCCCACGATGTGACTATTCCAGATGCAAACATTGATGTCAATGCTGAAGCGATGTATTGTGCAGCCCAAATTGGAAACTGTAGACTATGCAGACATTTTTTATATAGTAGTTATTGGCAGTTCATTATATTGTTGTTTGGACCCCTGATAAAGCAAAGGTCTGAGCCGAATGAAGTGATTGAGTGAGTATATAGTAGTTTAAATAGCTGGCAGCTAGCTCTTTGCAACTCTTGGTCACCCCACAGAAGAAGCCTGTGCCCAGTCAGTACCTGAATGGGTGACCACATGGAAAGCTAGATTGTGCCGGAAGTGGTGTTAGTGAGACCAGATGGGGGCGCTCAACCTGCAGTCTGGTGGGTCCTAACGCCCAGTATAGTGAAAGGGGACATTAAACTGAGGTCCTGACTCTCTGTGGTCATTAAAAATCCCAGGATGTCCTCTCGAAAAAGAGTAGGGGTTTAACCCCGGTATTTGCATCTTTTTTTTGCAGACTTGCCTTTGTCCAATCATCCCCATATCATAATTGGCTTCATCACTCTGTCTCCTCTCCACCAATAAGGTGGTGTGCCATCTGGCGCAATATGGCTGTCGTCACGCCTTCCAGGTAGATGTTGTACACTGGTGGTGAATGAGGAGATTCCCCCAAAAAATGTGTAAATTGCTATTTAATATAAAGAATTATTATTAATATTAATTATTAAATTGTTTTTGCAACAACTAAATATCTACAATATTAACTTCAATCCTAGCTTCCCATATAAGTGACTGATTTTCTGGGGTCGTTTAGCATGAACCAAAAGCATCGTCCACATTAACTTTAAAGTACTGAACCACCGGTGATTTGAGTTAGTAAAATTGATATATAATCTTATATGAAGTCTCTTTAAATCAATCTTTTGATTCCACTTTGAATGCAATACTTGTGTGAATCATCCAAATTTGACTCCAATTAAACCGTAAAATGTCATTGTATACCAGTGAATGCTGTCGAGCTCAATCTGGCGTAATATGTCGGTTATTTTCATGACTTCCAGTAAACTAATCTCTTATGTGCTGCATTTATCCTAGTTTGACCTTTCTAGTGGTCAGATTCAACAAATGAGAGGAAAAAGTGTGCTTAGGAGTTCATAGGGCTAAAGCATCCCCATATATATTTCGGGGTTATTCTTAGGTTGATGTTTTTAGTTACCAAAGTGCACTTGTGGTGACAGAATTGAACTACACCCATATCATGTGATGTATCACATGGCCTTTCGCTCAGATTCTGTTCCCTGTGTCTCTTTACCTTGCTTTCACTCATTTTCAGCCTTTGCTCAGGCATTTACTAATCTGATTGGGGGAATCAGGTCGCATGCTCTTTATGTCCTCCTGACTTCATTCTGATTGGTTGCTTCAGGTGACAGCTTGAGTCTTGGCCCCTTCTAAAGGTGGGATCATGAGTTGAAAAAGCTAATATTTGTGATTTGTCAGAGGATTATGACCATGCGGGATTGTTTAGATGGACCGATTATGACCTCACGACCATGTGCATGTTAATTTCCAAACTCAAGTCACCAGATGTAGAGGATTTCCTGTGTGTATATGTGTGTGTGAGTAACAAGGGGTTGGGGTATTTACTCTGATGTGTGTCAGTACACAGGACCTGTCCCGGCAGACCGCGAGTCTCCGATGACGCGGAGCGAGACGTCCCCAGCCGCGCCCAGCACCCCTCCCCCCACACAGAAACCCAACACCTGCTGCTTTCTGCTGGTGCTGCTGCTGTAGCTGCTCATGGTACGACCCGCTCACCTGTGCTCTGTCTTCACATGGTACATTCCACTCATCACTGCTGCAAGTGTTACATTCCACATTCATTCCTTCGCACTGAGATTATATTGACCTCCATATAGAGCGCCATAGTCAGTGATGTATTTCTGTAGGTGTAGCGACACCATGCTTCCCACAAAAAAAAACTTCTATTGGGTTTGGATTAATTAAATGGACAGTTCATCCAAAAACGAACATTCTGTCGTAAGTTTACTCTCTCCCCTCACTTGTTCCAAACCAAATGCAAAAGAAGATATTTTGAAGAAAGTTGGAACCCTCTAACCATTTGACCCTCCATTGTATTTGTTTTCTTACCAGAGATGTCAGTGGTTACATGTTTTTAGCTTTCTTCAAAATGTCGTCTTTAGTGTCCAACAGAAGAATGTAACTCATAAAGGTTTATAACACTTGAGGGTAGGAGGGCTGCACGATATTAGAAAAAATTGACATTGCGCTATTTTGTTTTGCTGTGATATGTATTGTTATAGGAATATATTTTGACCAGAAGATTCGAATGTCTCTATTGGGAAATATTTAAATACATTTTAATCGACCGGGATGATTAAGTCGTTTTCTATGCAGTGCATCTGCATAAAATGTAAATTACATACATATAAAATTAAACAGGGCTGCACGGTGGCGCAGTGGTTAGCACGTTTGCCTCACAGCAAAGAAGGTCACTGGTTTGAGCCTCGGCTGTTTCAGTTGGCATTTCTGTGAAGAGTTTGCATGTTCTCTTTGTGTTCGCGTGGGTTTCCTCAGGGTGCTCTGGTTTTCCCCCACAGTCCAAAGATACAGTATGCGGTACAGGTGAATTGTGTATAGGCTAAATTGTCCATAGTGTATGAGTGTAAATGAATGTGTATGATGTTTGACAGTGAATGAGTTGCCGCTGGAAGGGTATCCGCTGCGTAAAACATATGGTGGATAAGTTGGTGGTTCATTCCGCTGTGGCGAACCCAGATAAAGATCCCCAATAAAGGCGAAAAGAAAAATGCACTGAATGAATAAATAAAAATGAACCACAACACGACGGCCATGTTTTTTTGCGTTGAGAGGTGCCTTTTTTGAATGGTTTACTAACAGCCACCTCGCATTTTTTAACTGTCTGCTGCGCATCGTGTTTTTACCCTTGTGCGCCGTGCGCTCGCAATTGGAAAAATGTCAACTCTGAGCGGGAAAAAGCATGTTAAATCATTTGTTATATTTGTTATATCGCGTCTCTTTCATTCTCCAATCAAATAAAAGCAGAGGCGGGTTTCCCTTGAAATGCCTGCAGTGTTTGTGCAGCCAAGGACAACTAGCGACGATGAACTAGAAGATGAACTTCTGCTCATTGTTGTGAGTTATATGGTGCTGCATTAATCACAAATCTTGAATATCACAATATTATAAATTCAGAAAATTCAAATTAACATCAACAGCAACACTCGCACTCGTTGCCTAGCATCATAAAAAGTGCACCGCGCTTCTTTTTTTCTTGTCAACCAAAAAGGCAGTGAGGTGCGGCTCGCAGTTTTGGAACGTATAAGTGCGTTCAGTGTGATCATCCCCTTAAACCATTTTAAATAAAACTGTAAGTAAATAGGGCAGGTCTAAGGGGTCCGATCACACCGAACGCACTTTTACATTTTAAAAACGCGAGAAGGTGCACGTTTTATGTCGCTATAGT
The DNA here is from genome assembly GCF_903798145.1 of Danio aesculapii. Taxonomy (NCBI): domain Eukaryota; kingdom Metazoa; phylum Chordata; class Actinopteri; order Cypriniformes; family Danionidae; genus Danio; species Danio aesculapii. Next base: position 38,384,966 of record NC_079457.1, read on the forward strand.
AATGGCTAAATCAGCTGCGTAATGTGCACGAAATGTTGTTGTTGATATTGTTAGCATTTTTATATTTAATAATATTGTGATATTTAAGATTTAAGTCATATAGCTCCAGATAACGGAAAACAGCGACCGCTAGTCTCTCCTCCATCTTTAAAATTCTCTGTAGTTGTCTTGACAACACAACCACTGCTGTCGCCTAAATGGAAACCCCGACTCCGACACGACTGACAAAGCATTCTTTTTCCACTCAGAGTTTACTTTTTCGGCTGCGAGAACAACAGCATGCAACGGCAAAAGCGTGAGGTGCAGCAGGCGGTTAAAAACGCAAGGCGTGAAGGCGCATAAGCAGCGCGCAAATGCTCGCGGCTGTTAGTAACCATTCAAAAAGGCACCTCTCAACGCAAAAAGTGCATTTGGTGTGATCGGCGGCCCCTAACAGCATCAAGTACAGAAATTGAACCACCAAACGAAAAATAACTTGGTCATCATTGTATAAATAATACTTTTAATTTAATCATCTTTTAATCATCATGAATAATTAATTCAATGTGACTATTGTGGATACACACATTGTAATATCGATGCTCAAACGATACATTGTTCGGCCCTAGTAAATAGTGTGTGCATTTTATTTTTGGGTGAACTGTCGCTTAAAATGAAATGAGATCTCGTGAACAATAAACGTTTATGTTTAATATCTCAGACAACCTCTGTAGTCTGTTTATGCTCTTGTTAGTGTAACTGAAGCCAGCTAGTCAGAGATTGTGAGTAACCTAACTTCACTTGCCTCAAGAGATGCACTAGCAACTGAAGCTAAACCAGGGGTGTCCAGTCCTGCTCCATCATAGATAGATGTAGCAATTTATTGTCAGACGAGTCTACATTTTTCTTGCAAAACAGTATCTGTGTTGACAAACGATCAATGTTACATGCACTTCAATCAACAACACTTCAGTGAAACATTCACACAACTTCATCATAAAGCAGAACATTATATATTCAAACATATAAAGCAAAAAAAAATAAAAATCTTCTACATATTTACAGTGCATCTGTTTTTTAATAAAGCTTCTTTTAAACTCCATGATTGCCTGATAAACACAAGAGTGTTTTGGCTTGAATTTGTTCAATCTTGGGACCCTATACCTCCAATTTAATGATAACAATTAAAACTCAATATACAATAACATGGTTAAGTTAGAAATTATATTATTAGCTAATCTCATTTAAGTTTGTTATGAAAGGCTGTCAAGGTGGTTGGTTGCTGGTTAAGGTGGATTTCATTGGGGTTAGAGCTAAACGCAGGATAGTGTCCTGATTAGAACATGTTTGAACAATCCCTGCTTTAGTGTCCCTTTGTACCATCCTACAGAAATACGTCATCACTGGAGCGCTCTGTTGGTACTGTATGCTATAGATATTGTTTCATTCCCATCCCTCGGTATTGCTGTATCCCTGCTCTGCACCTGTTTTAGTGATCAGAAAACAACATAGGCTCATTCTGAAAACGTCCCCCTATATACATTTCTGGAGATCTTTAAAATGAACACTACGGAGCTGTATGACGGCGTTCCTTTTCGCGCTTACCAGCTGACCGCTTACCTCCATATAGACGGCTTCTGGCTGTTAACAGATTGTCCAGTGGTTCTCCACGTACGACTTGAGACGCAGAGAGGAGTTGACCATGATGACGTGGTTTGAGTCTGGTGAAGAACAATTCCAGAAAGCGGGTAAAACAAAAACAGAAGCCAAAAACTAAAATAAACAAGTAAATAACAGGGTGAGAATGTGGTAAAATCTGAAAACGTGGTAAAATCAGGTGAGGGCTTTTCTTTTCTTCATTGCTTTTTAAAACACTGTCGGTCGTGTTTAGAGAAGTGAGTGGACGGGTCGATCGGTGCTTTTGAAAAGACTTTTGATTGGGTTTAGGGAAGGAGGAGGGTGGGTCAGTCGTTCAGTCAGTCATTCAGTCAGTGGGCAGCGGCCTCTACTGGATTTACGCGAGAAGGGCAGGTGTGAATGGCACTTGCGAGAGAAATTTCAAAAAGTGGACACAGCGGCCTCTGGTGGATTCGCGAAAACAACTGCAAAAAAAAAAAAAACGTACCTGCTGCGACGTATTTGGCGCTCTCCAGAAATGTATATAGAGGTTTGTTTTTAGAATGAGCCTGGGTTGTTAGAAATTGTTCTTATTTTTGTGAAAGGGTCATATAACAAGAACTCAAATGTGCAATTAATTGAACATTACTCAAGCAAAGAGGTTTATATAGGAGAATGGCAAAAGTTAAACAATTAACAAATCACACATTCTTGGTTACACTGCATTTCACAAAATGTCAACTTTTTCGGAATTTGTACAGTTTATTTCTGAAACTTTGTTTAGTTTAATAATATATGTTTGCCTTTAAACCTTTCTCATCGCACCTATTTGTGGTGATTGCAAGCTAATAATTAAAGCTTGTTAATTTCTAAAAACAATGATCATCAAAACTCAATTAAGGCCTTGGCTAACTTTGTAAGTGTTCTTTAGTATGCAAATTAAGTAAATAAAGTATATGTCTATGGATCAAATACAAAAACAGTATGAAACAATTAAAGTGTAAAAAAATACAGTTTCAAATTATTTCATTATTAGAGTCTTTTCCTGAAAAAAAATCAAGTAACTTAAACATATACTAAAATCAAACTAAGATGTCAAGAGTGTAACAACAGTTCATAAGGCAAAAAAACTTGTCAACCGTATTAAGAGCTAGACTCGTTAGAGGATATTAGTACTGTGCTTGCATTATATTTAATATGCTAATTAACTGTCATTTTAAACTATCCATTATGCTTGCTATTATCTTATATTTTAGACTACTAAATTTTACCCAGTTGTCTACTAAAAGTTTTTGATTATTTTAAATCTGATCAAATTTAGTATGCTCACTTATTCATTCATTTTCCTTCAGCTTAGTCTCTATTTCAGAGGTCGCAACAGCGGAATAAACCACCAACTATTCTAGCATATGTTTTTTACTCAGAGGATTCCCTTCCAGCTGCAATCCAATACTGGGAAACACCCACACACACATTCACACACTACCAATTTAGTTTATTCAGTTCACTTATGCCCGCATGTCTTTGGACTGTGGGGGAAACCAGAGCATCCGGAGGAAAACCCATGTGAACACGGGAAGAACATGCAAAACTCCACACAGAAATGTCAATTAGCCCAGCTAGGACTCGAAACAGTGACCTTCTTCTGCAAAGCGACAGTGCTAACCACTGAGCCACCATGATCACTTATTCTTTTACATATTTTCAGTCCAGTCAGTATAAGTTTGCTTTTAGGATGACAGAACTTATTTCACCCCTTATTTTAACTCTTTATTTTCCGCGCAAAACGTTAAAGCAGACTCTAATTGCTCATTCAATTGTTTTGTGTATATATAATCATTCCTTTACATCTCATCTTTGACCCAGATTATAATGTTTTTAATTCTCATCATCATGAACCCATAAGAGAGCCTTATACTGTACCTGTTTACTTTCCTAACAGATTCTTGTTTTTCTTTTGGTTTGTTTATTTTCGCGCCAAGATTCATCAGTGTACATTATCCTAAAGTAATAAAAATATCTCTTTTCATAATCTTTCATCAAACTCTAATAACTTTTCCTTACCGTTGGTAAGGGGAAAATAACATTAACCAATAAAATCATAGCCTACTTCTTACAATACAATCAAATCCCTGTGGATAAAATCAATCCTGCTTTATTTCCGGCTGAATATTCAGTTTCACTCAGAAATACGCCACATTAAGTTACTGTATATGCTATGAAGCTCTCCCACCTACCGTGATATCAAGATCCCTCAACAACACTGTCAGTTATTTTAAGCAAGGTATATATATGATATGCATTTGAATGCAGGTGAATACATGCTTTTATGATCACACACACTTTAATTGCTGTGTTTGTGCTCCTCTGGATGAGTGAAAATTCAAGCTTATCGTGAGTCAGGAGAGTAAATGTGGTTAAGATTGCTCTCATTTCAGCAGAATCCCCGAAGGGAAATGGGAGCCGTATTCACACCCACACGTCTTTCATACACCCGCTCATTCACACTCGTTCTTCGAGCACACCTGCTGCACAGAGCCATTTACACTGACCGCTAAGATCCAAACTCTGATGACCTTCTATGACAGAGCTTCATTACAGCTGACTCTGTAGAATCAGTGGGATCCAAACAACTCTGCATGAACAATGAATCATTTATGTCTTAAAGCACAAGCAGTCAAAAAACCCTGGAATATGCATTTGAATGTTTTGAAAATAATAACTGGGGCATTTAATATGAGTGCTATGATTGGTCAGATTGCCTGTCAATCAAATTCCCTGCGAAAGATCAAAATGAAAAATTGTTATGAACTGGTTCCTTGTAGTGATTCTGACCCACACAGTGTGACAAGAGTAGCTGATTCCTAAATGAATGACTCTTATGAACCAGTTGTTTCTAGTGATTCAAAACAATACCTCATGACCGGTGCAGTTCAGCCAATTACCAAATAAATGAATTAAGTGAATCGGTTGGATTGCGCTGAGTGGCTTTGAAAGCTCTAATGATTGAGAAACAAATTGTATAATCTGTATACCTGAGACGATTGATAGATGAATGACTATTATGAACCGATTCCTTTTAACATTTCAAAGTCAAGCAGTTCAGAGGTTCTACTCATTCATGAACAGATGATTCTTAGAAACTGGATGTTTAGAGCTATACAATTTACACTCACTGGCCACTTTATTAGGTACACCTTACTAGTACCATATTTGACCCCCTTTTGCCTTCAGAACTGCCTTAATCCTTGGCATAGATTGAACAAGGCACTGGAAATATTCCTCAGAGATTTTCATCCACATTGACATGATAGCATCACGCAGGATGTGCTGCATGGCTTGCAAGTCTCCTGTTCTACCACAACCCAAAGGGGCTCTATTGGATTGAGATCTGGTGGCTGTGGAGGCCATTTGAGTACAGTGAACTCATTGTCATGTTAAAGAAACCAGTCTAAGATGATTTGTGCTTTAAGACATAGAGCATTATCCTGCTGGAAGTAGCCATCAGATGGTGGACATGGTCAGCAACAATACTCAGGTAGGCTGTGGCGTTGACACGATACTCAATTGGTACTAATAGGCCCAAAGTGTGCCCAATATCCCCCACACCATTACACCACCTCCATTCTGAACCATTGATACAAGGGAGGATAGATCCATGCTTTCATGTTGCTGACACCAAATTCTGACCCTACCATCTGAATGTCGCAACAGAAATTGAGACTCATCAGGCAACGTTTTTCCAATCTTCTATTGATCAATTAGGATGAGCCTGTGCAAATTGTAGCCTCAGTTTCCTGTTTTTAGCTGACAGGAGTGGCACCCGGTGTAGTCTTTCTGCTGCTTTAGCCCATCCGCCTGAAGGTTTGACATGTTGTGCGTTCAGAGATGCTCATACGGCTTAATTTGGTTTGTATTGAGTGTTTATTTGAAATACTGTTGCCTTTCTATCAGTTTGAATCAGTCTGGCCATTCTCCTCTGACCTCTGGCATCAACAATGCATTTGGGCCCACAGAACTGCAGCTCACTGGATATTTTCTCTTTTTCGGACTATTCTCTGTAAACCCTAGAGATGGTTGTGCATGAAAATCCCAGTACAGCTGCAGTTTCTGAAAGTCTGCCACCAACAAACATGCCATGGTCAAAGTCACTTAAATTACCTTTCTTCCCCATTCTGATGCTCGTTTTGAACTGCAGCAGATCCTCTTGACCATGTTTACATGTCTAAATGCATTGAGTTGCTGCCATGTGATTGTACCTAACAAAGTGGCGGGTGAGTGTAATTGGTGTAGTCTACCTGATGGCTAACGAATGACTGTTACAAACTGATTCCTTTTAATAACCACATCTTTTTAGAGATTGAATGCTACATTGTGAACACTATAGTCCAACTTAGTTGCAAAATGTATGAATATTACAAACCAATTCTGTTAAGCAATTCAAAGCCATAAAATGCAAACAGTGTCAAACAAATGATTCTTAGCAATGTTTTTGTTTGTGCTTTAAAAGCTATACATTGCTAACAGGGTAGTCGGACTCATTCTAAAATAAACGACTGCAGTAAATTGATTTCTTTTAGTGATTCCAAGCCATATATTGCCACCAGTATGGGCCACTGATTGCAGAGTTAATGACTGCTACAAATCAATTCTTTTTAGTGATTTAAAGCTACAGTGCGAGCAGTAATGCTGAATGCTAATATGACTCTTATTAAGATTATATCACTTCCCTAATGACTCTCATAAACTGGCTCTTTCTAGTAATTGGAAACTATACATAAGTTCCAGGAGCATTTCCCAAAAGCATTGCTAATGGAAACAAATTCTGAACAAATTATGTTTTAGAGATTCTGTGTAACTAGTGTAATCCAATCAATTCCCAAACTAGTACTACTTTTGAACCAGCACAAAGCCATAAGGTATGACTTGAAAAAATACTTATGAAATAAGGTTCACAATCACATTAGAAAACTCCATTAAGTTTGCTGAGGCATGAAAAAGTCGTCCCGGAGCAATAACAAATGCTAAGGCCTCACATGAATTGAACTTAAATGTATGTACTTGAGTGTGTGTGAGTGCGTTGTGTGTCTTGGGTGTGTTGTTTTGTTCAGGCACTGCTGTTATTTCTCAATGCCGTTTTACCACCTTCTAGTCTCACTGTTAGGAGTGAAGATGACAAGCGCGGGCGGAGGAAAGCCCAGGAGACAAAGCTGGAGCCCTTTCCATGGGAAACATGGTGAGAGCACCCACAACAACCACACATCAATCAAATCAGCATTATTAGTACACTGAAAAAAAAAATGTAATCAAAGAAATACTTCAGCTTGGTAGACCCTAAATGAACCTATTTAATTTAAAAACAGTACCAAATAAAGTTGATTTATTTACTTTTTTATTTAAGCATTCACTTTTTAATGCAATATGTTTATAGGGACGTGAATATACCTATTTGGTCTATCTCTCTGTCTCTCGCCAGTCCCAAACCGACGATGGAGGAGATTAAACAGTGGGCGCAGTCTTTCGATAAGCTGATGAAAAACCCAGCGGGACGGAACAAGTTTCGTGAGTTCCTGCGGACGGAGTACAGCGAGGAGAACATGCTTTTCTGGCTGGCCTGTGAGGACCTGAAGAATGAGATCAACAAAGTGCCATCGAGGAGAAGGCGCGTATGATCTATGAAGACTACATCTCCATCCTCTCGCCCAAGAGGTACATTTACACACATACACACACACACACACACACACACACACACACACACACACAAAGGCATTGTCAATGCGGTGGATGAACGCTTTACAATACTTTAAATACTTTTACATTTTACTTTTCAGTAGTCAGAGAAAAGATTTTTTGAATTGTTTTGAGGCTTTTTGAAATGCGTTTTACCACACATGCTCTTGTGCTTTGATAACAATCCAATCAAATGTGATGGAGGTGGGTGAGAGTAGACCAGCTCAAAGGATTTTAGATATGACATTTTGTTCTACCCGTCTGATTATACTACCAACACATTGTATTTGAATGGCGTTGGGGAGGTATTACAGCCTCCTATCACACGACTCCAGATCCAAATTTACACTAGTAGCACAATCTGATAGGTAGCATATTTGTCATCAAAATGTGCTATGGACTTTTTGAATGGGAGGAAGGAAAATCTGAAAGGGAAACACAAATGATAGAACACAGGTTACAACTCTTTTTAGTGTTGTCCATTTGAGCTTGGATGGTGCTTAAATTGCTAAGCGACCATCAGCTGTTTTCTCAGAGGAAGACAAACTGACAAAACATTGCTGCAACTCTAATACAAGTTTTATTTATGGAAAAAAAATTACAAAGCACTGCAGCGTTTGGGTGTTCTGTGTTTGTCTGAGATAATTAGTCTTACTGAAATGTTTCTTTGTATTCCATACAAGCTAAATTGAGCTGAACCTGATTTGTTGACAAATAGGTTGCTGATCCATTCCTTGGCAGTTCGTGGGTCCTTCAAAGGCCTTCTTGAGCCTTTTCCCCTTAGTAAAGAAACTTTCCAAAGACGTCTGTTTTTTACTCATTTTGCCGCTTGTGGTTTAAATTTGGGCACTCAGGTGACCAAGATGAACCGAGAGAATACGGTCATTTTTATAAATAAAAGATTGTTCAGACTCAGATAATAAATAAAACAGAAATAATTAATGATTTTTTTGTGCGGCCCGGTGCCAATTGATCCGGTGGTTGAGGACCACTGGTATAAAGTTAATAGCAACAATAGGAAGTCACCATAAAGATATCTGTAAAAGTTTGTGTGTGCGTGTGTCTGTGTCACTCGCACACAGTCAAATCAAACACGTCACAAAAACAGTTGCTGGATGTCATTCGAACATGAAACAGGGTTGTTTAATGCTGTTTTACAGATGAGCAAAGACTTTTAAACTCACATGACAATAAAAAAGGCAAAACTCTCGTAGAACAGATGCCATGGTGGTATAAATGTGTCATCAGGCCAGGTTGTAAAGGTAAAATGTAAATGTGAAAAGTAAATGTGTGAAACTGGCAACACCTCTAGTGTGCGTATTCAGAGAAAGGATTTATTAAAGTATTTGAATTCTAGTATTTTTTTTTTTTTTATGTGAATCGGTTTATGTTGGTTTGGTTTTAGTTAAAATGTTCACCTTAATGAGAAGAGATTTGAAGGATTGAGGATTTGTCTAATGTGAAAATGCATTATTTAGGGAACCCTAGCAAAAATGTAATTAAATTGGTGTCCTTTGTGCAATTAACAGCGGGGAAAATAAGTATTGAACATGTCACCATTTTTCTCAGAAAACATAATTTAAAAGGTGATGTTACCGGATGTTGGTAACAACCAAAGAAATCCATATACAGTGATCCCTCACTATAACACGGTTCAATTTTCAGGGCCTCGCAGTTTTGCAGATTTTTTTCTTGCAATTTGACATGCTTTTGTTCTACAGCGCATTGTGTTCTGCGTCCTGACTGGCTATGAAGGGGTCCGCTTGCCAAAATTACATAAATCTAGCAGTGTGACTCTGTACTCTGTGACTCTTGCTGTACTGTATGTTCGTAAGTTTCCTCTCCACAATGTCGAAGAAACATTAGGCAGCGTCAAAGGCACCTGCGGTAGCACCCTATAGGCAGAGGAAGATGCTAACCATCACACAAACAGTTAAACTTTTGGACATGCTAAAGGAAGGTAGAAGTTACGCTGCTATAGGGCACCATAATGGAACAAATAAATGAAGATCAAATGGTTTTGATCTTTGAGTTCATTCTATGATACTGGACTTATTTTTCTAAGAAGAACTTTGAGAGTGTTTAAACAAGAGAGAAAAGAGTGAAAATGGTAATGACTGTCTGAGAAAAGTGTATAAAATATGTAGTGAGGGGTTTAACAGCCTTAAAGCATCTAGAATAATTGTTAAAAATAAAAGCTAACTATTTTGCCAATTTCAGGTTATTTTTAGATCGTAACTCCCGCAAATAACGAGGGACCATTGTATGCAAAGAAAACAAATCTTAATCGTTTAAACGGTAAGTAAAGCTTAATAAAACGAAATGACGCAGAAAAAAAAAGTATTGAACACTTGAAGGAAGGTGTAGAAAGGCGGTAACAGCCCAGACAGCTGCTGAAATCTCTCAGTACTTATTCAGCAACTCTCTGCCCTTTGTCAGTGTAAATTAACATCAGCTGCTTCATTCCAACATCTACATTAGCAGGATGATGAAGATGAACCAGGGTGGACATTTTAGCAAGACAATGATCCAAAACACAGCCAAGGAAACTCTTAAAATGCTTTCAGAGAAAGAAAATAAAGCTGTAGAATGGCCCAGCCAATCCAATACTTAAATCCAATAGAAAATACAAATTAAAGCTCTAATTTGACAGACGAGACCCACAGAATCATCAAGATTTTTACACTTTGTTGAGGTCTGTGAAAAACACACACTTGGGCAATACATGTAATTCATTCTCCACATGAGAGACGATTTTAAGCTGCCATCACCAAAAGCCTTTGATATAAAGTATTAAATGCGTTTCAGTAGTTTTTCCACTTCCTCCTTGTGTCATTTCATTGTTATTACGCATCACTATTGTTTTAGATTTTTATTTTTATGTTTGTATTGTTTGGGTTTGATGTGACGTGTTAAATACTTGGGGTGTTTTCACATCTAGACTTTGGTTTTGGAACCTGGCGCGTTTCCCCAGTTAGCGCAGTTCGTTTGGCATACTGTATGTGAATCCAGCAATTGCGCTCGGATCCGCACCAAAACAATTGGTCCGAGATCGCCTGAATGAGGTGGTCTCGGCTCTATTGAAATGAACTCTGGAGCAGATCGATTGTAGTGAGAAAGCAATACAATCCAAACCAGGCTAGAATGGATTATTAACCAGTGTATTATGGATATGTAATAGGCATATGGCTATACGAAGAGAGAATTATGAGTGGGGGGGGGGGTCATTCCTACCAGTAAATGTGCGTATCATGTCAAATACGAAAGAGAAAGCATATTAACTATTAACATAAAGCCTATAGTGCATAAGCCAACTGCGATGTATGAGAAATTCTTACCTCTGATTTATATTTGGTGACAATGTCTGTGGGTGTCACTATTCAAAATTAAAAGCACAGCTTTTCGCTTATAATGTCTTATTGCTCATCGTCATAAATTAAAATAAGTATGCATGACAGCTGAGCAGGACTCTGCAAAACAAACCCTGATGTGAGGAAAGTTTTACTTACATGTGACTTGCTTTAGCTATTTTGGTCCTTTTAGAAACTTTGCTGTGTGAAGTGCACAAAGTGCAACAATGTAACAATTGTCATCCCTGTTTCGGAACAAAGAATCAATCCACAGGTGTGAAAGCACCCTTATTTTCCGGCTGTATGTATTGATTAATAAAGATAAATCCCCCTCTATTCTGTTATTAGTGTTTTTTAAAATTATTTTGATGAAAACCACAGGAAAACAAGACATCACACCGTGTTAGTTTTTCAGACATTGTAAAAATGATTATAAAAGGTTACCGTCCAACTGATGAGTAACACTGCTTCACAAGGTATATTCACCAGTGCCAATTTTAACACTCATTTGGTGCTCGACGAAAGTTAATTTTATCCTCTCTAATCAAGCACCGAATATAGGCTAATATCCATAAAAGTCCAATGGTAAGTGCAGTGGAAAAAAATCAGTGGCTGTTCTTTATCACCTCTGTCTTGTCTCTTCTTTCTGGAATGCAGATTTTAGGCTCTCTGATTGGCTACGATCAGACCAATGAGCAACTACAGCCTAATTTTTTTGTTTTTTTTTTTAAACCTACGCTTATTTAGGTGCCTGGCTTGAGCTTCACACCACCAAATGTAAAAAAGTAAGAGCTCAAGTGCGATAATGAAATGAGGCATGAAGGAATTCTGCCAAATGATTGAAGCTTAATGATTTATAGAGCTCATTTCATGAGATACATGAACACTAGCACCATATGTGGATGTCGATCCTGCTTTCTGTTGGGAGCTGTTTATGTTTGGTCTCTTGTTGGTGCGAGACAGCAGGGTGGACGTGTACTTTACACACTATCATTGCATTCTCGCTGTGCATGTGTGCTGTTGGTATGCGGTTTAATTCATTGTGTTGACGTGTTGGATTCGCCTTTTGGCTTTTTCATCGCCAGAGCCAGAACTCACACCTTCTAACTCTGCTACTTATTTTTTTTTTTAAAGGCGGCTGAGGAAAAAAGACTTTGTAGAAATAAATGAAGGAGCAAAGGTTGAGCAAAGGAAGCTATAAATTGATCCCTGCTGGACTCACTACTGTAAAAGAGGTTTATATAAATAGGCTGTGGAGCGAGTGAGTTGGATGGATGTGGTTTGTGTTGCCCTGAGCTGCTAGTTTCAGTATGTGTGTGCACTGTCGAGTGTCTGTTATGACAGTCAAAGGAATCACTCAATAGAGTCATGGAAGTAAATCCAGTAGAGAGATCAGAGTCATATTTTTAGTCTGTGGATTTAAAGTAAACTGGTTTCTCTGAAGTTTGATATGTTTGTGGGACTTCTGAGTTACACTGCTTTTAAAAGGTGATTATACGTTCGCAGTTTGGATATATTTGATCAGGGATATAGTAAGCAGTATCTAATTTATTCCTGTGATAGCCAAACTTTTCAGCATTATTTTCAGCATCAGCACTCCAATGTAACAAGATCATTCAGAAATCATTAGAATATTCAGATTTTAAAACCTGTGAGACATTTGTCGATATACATTTTAAAGAGTAGATGTTCTCTTCACGTTCGCGAGAGTTTCCTCCGGGTGCTCAGGTTTCCCCCACAGTCCAAAGATCTCTCATCTAAACTTCTATCAGTGCTTTAAAGATGGTTGTGCTTTTTTATAACCAAACTAACAGAGTTGACCAGAACGTAGGGCCAGACTTTTTTTTAAGATCTGAAATGATAATTAATACAGAAAAATTACTAAACACAAAATTACTTATGTAATAATATTAATTAATAACATGTTCTTCATATCTGTGGACTCAGCAAACCTTACAGTATATCAGGAGTTTAAACCAACAAGGATTTAAATCAATGTTTTTATTGCCTGAATAACAGAGACACATGCTGTAAAGACTCCTCCTTCTTCTGGAAGAGGGGCGGGAATGCAGCAGCTTATTTGCATTTAAAGAGACGCATAAAAAATGTTTTTGCTTCCACCTAAAAAAGGGAATGATGCAAAAAGTTATTTAGACTTACAAACATATTCTGGGAATGTCTGACATTCTATAAAATCTTGGGCATGAAAAAAAACAAAAAAAACATCGGTTTTAATATTCTCTCTCTGTCTCCATGTTGTAGGTGAGTCTGGACTCTCGCGTGAGGGAAGTGATCAACAGGAGGATGCAGGATCCCACCCCTCACATATTTGAGGACGCACAGCTGCAGATCTACACCCTCATGCACAGAGACTCCTACCCACGATTCCTCAATTCCTCCGTCTACAGATCACTGGTGCAGGGGGGCTCGCGCTCCTCATCTGAGTCATAGACCCCCGACCTCTTTCTCTCGCTCTCTTTCTACACATTTCTCTCCATTGCACAACCACTCACGGAGAAAGTGCTCCTTTTTTGTGTCGTCATGGATTATAAGCATTCTTTTCTTTGCTTGTTGAGGGAATCCCTCAATTCTTCTGAGCCTACACAGACTGAAACTGGAAGACACAGGGTTCTAATGCAGTTTTCATTTCATTACCCCCAAACCCTCCCCCCCCCCACATCATTCCTAGCATATGTGCCAGCAGCATCAACTACTGATTTTCACAGCCATCTTTTTTTTTTTCTCACGCAAACATGCTTCTTTTTTCTTCTGGTATCTCTAGTTGAAGAGAGCTGAGAGGGCCTCTGCAATACCATACACTGGGGTGGCCTGACCAATCAACTCCTCTCTCCTCGCACCTCTGTGGTCTGATTGGCTCAGTGAGACGATTGGCTGTATCATAAAAGAAAGAGATAGCACTTTTTCTGACTAGTTACACACATGCATCTACATTTATTCCTTTAGCACACAGGTGTCAAACTCGGTTCCTGGAGAGCCGCAGCTCTGCACCCTTTAGTTCCAATCCGAATTAAACACACCTGATCAAACGAATTAGTCCTTCAGGCTTGTTTATACTTCTGTGTCGAGTGAACGGCTTGACCCATGGCACCTGCCTTGCACGTAGTCGTGCATTGATACGCTGTTTGTGTTGCTCTGCAATAACACTTCTAAAACGCTAGCTGTTTTTATGTTCCTCTGTGTCAAGTTTCTTCGCGGGTGTTATGCTACAAGTAGACTAAATTCGTTCATTCAGAGGTGGGAACTGGCGGACGTGCAGCAACTTTAATTATAAGGTAAACCCAAAACAAAAGTCTCCTTCACGTGACTCGACACTTGTAAACAAATCACTCCATCGGGCTTGCGGCTCAAAGTGTAGCAGAGGCCAGCTAGTGAAGTGCCGTGCAGGTAAACCTCACTCCTCTGACCTCTAAAAGGTGCTCTAGCGACGGCCGCTAGAGGCCATGGTCTTTAGCCTCCTTGTTAGAGCAACCAACTCCCATGCGGACAGTCGCCTGTTCGATCCCAGATCAGAACAGGTTGGGTGGTTTAGGACCGGCAGAGTTACATTAGCACCACCCACACACATCACCACTACCAAGCCGACCAATCACAGAGCTTTCGCTATGCGTAATTGCAACGTGTAGTTACATTTTTTGAGAGGTGCTGTCAGCACCGGCGTCTGCCACGGCGAGGGCTATGCGACTGTGTGCTTGATGCAGAAGTATAAATCAGCCTTAAGTGTGTTGAAGCAGGATCGGAACTAAACTGTGCAGGGCTGCAGCCCTCCAAGAACTGAATTTGACACCCCTGCTTTAGCAGATGCTTTGACCCAAAGCAACTGAATGTGAATGAATGAATGCAAATCAGTTTCCACGATATTTTCTAATTCGCTGCACTGATTTTGAGGGAAAATCTGCTGAGTTGATTTGAATTTGATCAAACTCTGAGAACTAATCTCACATGGGTTGCCTTTAAAAAAAAACAAAACAATGCTTTATCTTTGGGTGGGTTTCCGGTTTCTGTATGTGGGCCTGCGGAGTTTAATTACCAGGGATCAATAACATAGGAGAGAGAGAAAGAGAGAGAGGACAACCACCAGTTTTAGAGATTTTAAATAAACATTAAAGAGAGAGAGATGGGAGAATGCCATGGTCTTACTTAGACTGGTCACTCACATTTTAAAGCGAGTATTTTTAATGTTATTTATTTTTGAAACTGTGATCTAATCTTTTTTCCTTGTACATACATTAAAGAGAATCTGGAACATATGCGACATACACCGAGCAAGCTGTTAGTCCCGAGTGCTCAATTGCGCTGTATTTCTCTCTGGCCTCACTGTGTTCGAGCGTGTGAATGTTTATGAGGTGTATGGTCTGAAAAATCGCAAGTTTGTCTGGCGCCTCCTGTAGGCAGTTTCAAGTACTGCAGTTCTGCAAGCTGTTTTTTTCCCCCCTTTCAGTTCTGCAAGCTACTTCACAGTGTTGTCCGTCATTAAGTCAAAAGCAGGGGATTTTAGTTTATATTAAAATCAAAAGGTATGGGTCAGTAGTTTGTAAACAAAAAACCTTAAGTCGTCTGTTAAACAACTTTCTAAAGTTGCCTAAATGATGATGCCCAACATAAATGTATGTTACCATTTAACTTTTTAACTTTCAGTGTTTGAGTCCATTTTTTTTCACGATTTAAAGAGAATAGCTTTTATTTCGAGCTTTATTTGACCGTATAAATAAAATGTTGCACAGGTTTTATAGTGTTGTACAGGAAACTTAAAAAAAGAAGCCATGAGCTGCTGTAAAATCATTTAAAACTCCTCTTGTTCACACGTGATGGTCCAGTACACCTCGTTTATTCACATTTAATGCATTTTTATGCACTTGTGTTATTGTTTGTTTGTTTTAACAGATGCCTTCAACAGCCTTTAAGAAAGTATGATCATGGGAGAGCAACCGGATGGACTGACGTGAACACTGTGAGCTGCGTTACCGTTCCAAACTTGTGCGTCACTAAATATTTCAAAATGTGAATCTGAAACCAACCGGTAGTGTGTGAGCGGGTCCACAATAATACAGGAATTTTGTTACAGTTGGTGTTTTTATATCAGCACTGATACGAAATCCCCACAGGCAGTGTTTCTCAACCTCGTTCCAAGAGGACCACCAGCTCTGCACATTTTCCATGTATCCCTAAACAAACACAGCTGATTCAGATCATCAGCTCATCAAGAGAGACAGGTTATGGGTGTGACAGACAAAGGAGACATCCGAAACATGCGGTTTTGGCGGTCCTCCAGGAGTGTGGTTGAGAAACACGACCCTAAAGACTTAGTTTGAGCAGAAAAATCTTCTCATTTCACATTGAAATGAAGTAAATCCTCCACATCCGCCGGGTACTTCTTGGTACTTATAGGATTTGGTTGATTGTAAATAAATATATACTTACAGCAAATAAATGTATGATGAACTAATGACTCTAATAGTCATATTTTAGTCACATGTCGATTTAGAGGAACTTCATGTACTGTAGTACCAAAAAAAAAAAGACTGATGCCTTTATTTTACTTTTTACCATCAGTTGTGCATGAAGATGTAAATTCTGGAATATGTGTGTAAAATATGTGTGTGTATATGGTTATGTACATATATTTAGTATTCCTCTTACTGTCCAACATGATGTGACCAGTCTAACTTAAGCCAGATGGAGTGTATGTATGTGTGTGTGTGTGTGTGTGTGTGTGTGATAATAGCGAACTTTCATAAGACGATGGGAGAGAGATGTCAACGTCATTGCGGCTTTTGACAGCGAACATTCAATTACACAGGGATACGCACAGTTACACAGAGTCCCGCTCTTTAAAGCATGAGGAAAACTTGCTGGTGGACCTCTCAACATTTCACATGCACTTTGCGTTCACACTGAAAGCGGTTTAGAGATCATCGTACTGGATTCTCACTTCAGTATTTGCTGTTCAGTCGTTCACTGTTTACATTTAGAGACATTTAGATGCATTTTCAGCAATCTGATCACAAGTGGAGAACATGATATAGATGTGAACTAGTCTAAACAGGATTGAACTTGTCCACTTTTGACCACTTTCAGTATTCAGTGGGATTGTGTTAATTGGGGTCGAATGTATTAAAACAACTACAGAAGGGTCTCTGAAAAGACATATTAGTACCAGGTGGAAACATGGCCTTGGATGGAAAGTTACTTCAGTTTGTTTTGCAAATCGCTGTCAGTGTGAACACTCTGCAACCAATGAAATGCAACAGGTTTAAACACTCCTGTTATATTTATTGATACTGTATACATGTCACATAATAATGTATGGCTGAAGCAATATTTAAATTCTGATAAATAGTCTTATTTTTTATTATTTATGATATTAAAACGTGATAAACATTTATAAAGTCAGTATTTCAATGCTACAATTGAATTTGGGTACCGGTTTACCCCACAAGTCCAAAGACATGCGCTATAGGTGAATTGGGCAAGCTAAAATTGTCCGTAGTTTATGGGTGTTTCCCAGTGATGGGTTGCAGCTGGAAGGGCATCCGCTGCGTAAAACATATGGTGAAAAAGTTGGCGTTTCATTCCGCTGATTAATAAAGGGACAAGCCGTAAAGAAAATGAATGAATGAATTTAGGCATCACAAATGTAAATATTCATTTAGAGAACCGTTTTCATTTAGTGATAAAGATTGCATTATACAATAGCGAAACAAGAATACGTAACTATTTTTACATTTATCAGCTTAGTGATTAATTCGTATGAATTAATACAAGTTCAATCATACCAAAATGGCCGATTTTTAAAAGGAGGTGTGGCGCTAAACCCCACCCGTAAATCCAGTCATCATTGGGAGATGAGCAATTCATAATAAAATGTATGAATGAGATCTTACAAATTCATACGAATTAGCCGCTAAATCAAAAAGTTACGAATTGGCATGAGATAGTGTTGAAGTAGCCGGGTTTACATCCTGAATCTTTTCAAACTTTGCAGAAATGAAGTCATTAAAAAAATCCCAATTGTGAATTAGGTGCATTTCATTTAAACACATTCGTATGTTATTTAATATGAAACTATTCAGATAGCGATCTGTGACGCGGCAGTAATATGAACAGTGGGCACAGCTGGGCACCGTGGGCAGCTGCCAACTTGTGGCAGATAGAAATCTGTGATTAGAATTCTAAAATACATGGCGCAGCATAGCACGTCGCTGAGCGGTGCTTCTGGGTGTGTGACCCCATTTAGAGTGGCTGACTGTAGTATTGGTAACCTAGTAACCAACAATAAACAAGGCAAGCTTGATGGAGACAGCTGATTGGTCACCTGGGTCTAATGTTTGCGACAGTTTATTTAGTGAATTTATTTGGAAAAAAAATCCTTTTTTTGCAGCGTTAAAATTGTTAAAAATCCATTAATTAGCAAAAAAAAATTTTTTTTTTATTCAAAATGTTGGATTTTCTTTACTCGTTTCTCATGTGAATTTTCAAAAGGCTCATTAACACAGGATGACGGAAACCCAGCTAGTGATAATACATTATTTGTATTTGCAAACATTAAACCACAATTATACTATCACTTTACTTACTACTCAATATAGGAATATAAAATCACCTTTTTCCTGCCAAATTTAATCAACGCAGAGCAAAAAAAAAAATTGTCTTGCCTAAATATTGTGCAATTGTAAAAAAAAAAATAAAAAAAATAAAATTATAAAAAAGGTGAAGCAGCAATACAATTAAAGTCCCCAAGAAATCAAAACTAACCATATGATTGTTAGCTCACATTGCTAGTTTTGTAGTGAACAATGTATCTGTGCATGTCATTAAGAAGAAAAAAAAGTTTGTCCTTGTAATCTTTAATTGAGATCTGAAAATACATTTCCCTTTTTTTTTTACCTGTTAAAAATATCAGATTAAATGCATCTTAGGAATTGGAACAACCTTACAACATCTTAGGAACAAACATACAGACACCTCCTCACCATTTCTGTTTGTTGTCTAACAGCCCAGAATAAGTATGTTAACCACGCCCCTTCTGGGCTGTTAGACAACAAACAGAAATGGTGAGGAGGTGTCTGTATGTTTGTAAAAACTCTCCCCAAACCATTTCCCCATATTTCTGAATGAAAGGCCTACTACATATAATCAGCTCGCAGTAGAAAAAAAACAAGCCACGCCCACTGTTTTGTCATTTAATATTCCGTTTCTTTAGGAACTGCGTCAGAAAACAAAACAAAAAAATAACGATTGCAGCTTCCAGGGACTTAAACAAATACTATGATACGTGACAGCACCCATTATCAAACTGTAAAGTAAGAATACAAAATGAAGTGACACGTACCCAGTATCGGAAATCATAACAAGTGTTTTAATATGTTGCGTCGCTAACTAGCAAGTGTCCTCATCCTCTTTCAACAGTTGCACAGACCAGACAGACCTACAGAGTATTCGGTTGAAGACGGGGACTGTGACCTAAAGCTGCTTATGTTTACATAGATTTCTTTAAGGTGCCAAAATTAATCTAGCCTTCTAACAGTCTCAAGCTATGAAAATATGAGCAGAGGAGCGAGTCTGTCAACATCCGACGTGTTTCCATCATCTGCGTCACACACTTTGTTACAGTATATTTTGGTTTCACCTTCATTCGCCCTTTCCTTCACCCTTTCTTATGTTTTCTCGGGCCGCTCTGTGAGATTTCCTCATTGTCGATTTTGCAGTGCCATGACATACAGCAGTGAGATTGGCCCCTGACTCATGGACTTCTATGGACACTTATTTATTGACATTAGCATTATATTTTGTATTAAAATAAATCAAGTTATGTTTTAAAGATTACGCTTATGGATTTCTGGACCAGTTTGTTTTTATTTTTTGTTTGTTTTCCGAAAGTCAGTGACCATTACTGTGTAAGCTCCCCTCCCCCGTTTGGGTGCCACAGCAGGGCGCCCTCTTCAGGTTGCGGTCGGAGCCAATTTGAGGCCAGCACATTGCCGGAGATGATTTCATCAAGAACTCATCTGTAATATTCCATAACCTCTTGACTTTTTTTTTTTGAATGTTTTTTTAAAGAGAAGATATGACTATACGGATAATAATAACAACAACAAAGATGTTTGTGTTATTATTTATTTGCAGCTTGCTCAGAGATTACTGTAACTGCAGCCTCAACTCTACCTAACCTCGAACATGGGACGATGAATTGAAGTATAGTGATTAATTTTTCAAGTTTTGAAAAAAAAAATATATATATATATTTTACATTTGCATCTTTAAGATGAGAAAACAGTATGGAAGTCAATGGCTACCATTTTCTGACATTCTTCAAAATATCTTCTTTTTTGTTCATTAGAAAAACAAAACTTAAACATGTTTGGAACAAGTGAAGGGTGAATAAATGGAGGAAAGAGGGATAGGATAATGAATCGATGTATAGTGAGTGATTCGTGGATTGATTGATTTATTTATTTATTTATTTTGGGGGGGGGGGGGGGGGGGGATCAAACATTTGCATCTACAGTATAAGATGATAAAACACTATAGAAGTCAATGGCTACCGGTTGCTGACATTCTTCAAAATATCTTCTTTATTTTTCTGTTCATTAGAAAAAGGAAACCCAAACAGGTTTGAAACAAGTGAAGGGTGAATAAAGGAGGCATGGGACGATAGATCGATGTATAGTGAGTGATTATTGATTTTTGAAGAAGAAGAAAAAAACATCGTCATTTGCATCTATAAGAAGATAAAACACTATGGAACTCAATGGCTACTGATTGTTGACATTCTTTAAAATATCTTTTTTGTCCATTAGAAAAATGAAACAAACAGGTTTGGAATAAGGGGACGGTGAATAACTGAGGGATGGGATGATAAATCGATGTATAGAGATTCATGGATTGATTTTGGAGTTTTGAAAAAAGATAAGATATAAGAAAAAAACACTATGGAAGTCAATGGTTACCGTTTGTTGACATTCGTCAAAATATCTTTTTTTTCCATTAGAAAAACTAATCTCAAACAGGTTTAGAACAAGTGAAGGGCGAATAAATGAGGGATGGGACAATAAAAAGATGTATTGTGACTCACTGATTGATTTTTGAAAAAAAAAAATAATAATAATAAGTAAATAAATCAACATTTGCATCTATAAGAAGATAAAAAAAACAATGGAAGTCAATGCCTACCAGGTTCTGACATTCTTCAAAATATCTTTTTATGTTCATTAGAAAAAACAAACTGAAACAGGTTTGGAACAAGTGAAGGGTGAATAAATGAGGGATGAGTCAATAAATCTATAGCTACTTGTTTTTGACATTCTTCAAAATATCTTTTTTGTTTATTAGAAAAAACAAACTGAAACAGGTTTGGAACAAGTGAAGGGTGAATAAATGAGGGATGAGTCAATAAATCTATAGCTACTTGTTTTTGACATTCTTCAAAATATCTTTTTTGTTTATTAGAAAAATGAAAAAGTTTGGATAAAGTGAAGGGTGAATAAACGTGGGATGGGAAGATGAATCGATGTCTAGTGAGTTATTCATGGAATGATTTTTTTTAAATTTCGAAATAAAAAAACAAATAAATAAAAAAAAAAAAAAAAGAAATCGACATTTACATCTATATAAAAAGGAAAAACACTATGGGAGTCAATGGTTACCGGTTGTTGACATTTTTTAAAATAGCTTTTTTTTTGTTTATTAGAACAGATTTGCATCAAGTGAAGGGTGAATGAGGGATGAGATGATAAATCAATATAATGTAATTCACAGATTGATTTGAGTTTTGAAAAATAAATAAATAAATAAAAACATCGACATTCGCATCTATAAGAAAAACTATGAAAGTCAGTGGCTACAGGTTTCTGACATTCTTCAAAATATGCTACTTTATGTAAATAAAAACATGTAAATTTAAACGAAACTCAAACAGGTTTGGAATAAGTGGAGGGTGAATAAATGAGGGCTGGGACAATAAAAAGGTGTATAGTGATTCATGAATTAAAGTTTTGAAAAAATAAAAATAAAAACATCGACATTTGCATCTATAAGAACATAAAAAAAAAACTACGGCAGTCAATGGCTACTGGTTTCTGACATTCTTCAAAATATGTTATTTTATGCTTATTAGAAAAATGAAACTCAAACAGGTTTGGATCAAGTGAAGGGTGAATAAATGAGCAATGGGACAATGAATCAATGTATAGTGAGTGATTCAGGGATTGATTTATTTATTTATTTTTTTTAGACATTTGCTTCTTTAAGAATATAAAACACTATGGAAGTCAAAGGCTACTGATTGTTGACATTCTTCAAAATATCTTCTTTTTTGTCCATTAGAAAGAATGAAACCCAAACAAGTTTGAAATAAGTATAGGGTGAATAAATGAGGGATGAGTCGATAAATCGATGTATAAATTCAAGGAATGATTTCTCTCTTTTTTGTGGTGGTGGTGGTGGGGGGGGGTGATAAATAAATAAATAAATAAATAAACATTTATAAATAAGCATATATAAGAAGATTAAAAATACTAAGGAAGTCAATAGTTACCAGTTTCTGACATTTTTCAAAATATTTTTTGCTTATTAGTAAAACGCAACTCAAACAGGTTTAGAGTAAGTGAATAATCGATGTATAGAGATCGATGGAATTCTTTTTTAGGGAGGGTAGGGATAAATAAATAGACATTTGCATCTATAAGAAGATAAAAAAAAAAATACTATGGAAGTCAATAACTTTAAGTAGAGTAGTACATTTCAAATGTTTAAATTTTATATTTATTATATATATATATATTAAATATATATATATTAAATATATATATATATATATATATATATATATATATATATATATATATATATATATATATATATATATATATATATATATATATATATTATATTTATATGTATGCTAAATTAAACGTTCAATTTAAGATCATGGTGACATTACAATGAGGTTGTATTAGTTAACGTTAATGTAACGTTAATGAATGAACAATATATTTATTACAGTATTTGTTCATTTTAAATACATTTGTTCATTATTAGTTCATAACTCATGGTGCATTAATAAGCATGAATTCAAATGTTAATAAAGCATTAGTTTGAAGTGACCTCAAAAGCAGACTTCCAGATCGCTCTCATAGTGTAAACAGTCAATCGCTAATTAATTGACCATTTAGAGATGTTATCTCAAACATAAATCACAAGTCCAACCCAAAACACTGGGTCAATTATGAAATCTGAGTTAATTTTTTTAATGTGAAAAGCATATCGGATGGTGCTTCGACACAATCTGCATTGTAAAAGCGCTATACAAATGAAGGTGAATTGAAGTAAAATGAGTTGAATAAAAAGCAAGGGGAAATTTGTGGATTTTTGACTAGCAATAAAAGCTCTAGATAATAAAAAAAAAATGGCTTCCTAATGTTAGTGATAAGTGTTGTGAATTTCTCTGGTCTGGCTCACAGCACCAAACTGTTGTGAAATTCTAAGTAGAGCCCAAAAAACCAGGGAGAACTTTCGGGTTGTCATCAAAGCAGAATCCTTTAATAAGAAGAACTCAGCGTGGCTGTGGCATCAACGAAAGAAAACTCCCAACTGTACAGCAAGCACTAGGTTGTTATACATTTTACAGACAGTAATTCATGTAGGTGGGGACGGTCTAAAACAAAGCATGCAGATTAAGTGTTGTTGTCGGCAGGGTCATGCAAGTCTGCAGAGTGGATGATAACATCATGATAACCTGCCCAGCTACTGACCACATAAGTTAATCAACAAAAGGCGTTTCTTCTACCTGAAAGTATCCGAAGACAAAGGCAGAAAACAGTGTGCAAATGATGTTCTGGAGACAGAAACCGTCTGACCAGTTGACCGAAAAGAGAAAACAATAGACACGGCCGTGCTGTGAAACTGACAATTTGCATTACTTTGGAGACCGTCAGGGCTCAGGAAACCAAGACATTTTAAGGTCCGTCACACCCTAAAAACAACTTTTCAGTAATATATAGATAATATAAATTTATGTTCCCACATAAGTCAAGTTGGCCATATCATTTTTGACTACAGAGATTTACTTTTATAATCCTCATTCTAGTGTTGATTGACTCCTTCAAACAGCAGGACTAACCATAACACCATACAGTATTGGATTATTGATAAGAGAATCGGAAAATGCTCAGTTTTTTCCAGGCTTGGTTCATTCTCATTGCCATCACTAAGATCATGTATGGAGACGTTACCTTATTGCCAAAATAAACATGAACCGCAGTCTCTGTACATTCTGCTTCTGCAGTGTTGAGGACTGAATGCAGTGTACAGTATAAATGTTCAGTGTGCGTATCAGCACTGTTGGAACATCTGTGTTGCATAAAGTTTGAATGTATGAAGGAAAAAACAAATGGCTAAAAATGTGAGACGGAAATACCAATACTGATAGACATTTTCCCCTCCCCCTTCGGGTTCCACAAACATTCCTGGAGTTCAACATGAGGCTCAGTTCAAGCTGCCACTCCAGCTAGAATCTGACAGTAGACGGTTGTGGTGATAAAGAGTCCAGAATGACCTGTCTTATGTACATAGATGATTAAATCCCAAGGAAACATTCTCAAAATGAAAAACGTCCAGTATAAAAGATTCACAAAAGGGGTTAGTTCACCCAAAAAAAAAGACAATCGTGCATAATAAGTTCCCCTGAGACTTTCAGTCACCTGCGGTATACAAATTAAGATATTTTAGGTGAAATCCCAGAGCACTGTTCTGTTGTCGTGCTAGGTCTCGCTGCTGATGTATAGGACACGTCTGCGCATTGATTCAAACAGAAGCCGTTTTATATTGGCATCTGGGATATACATCAGTGCGCATATTCTCATTAACATGTGCCCTGAGAAGACACTAAAGAATATTGAATAAAATCTTTATTGTGTGCGCACGAAATAAAACCTCATACCTTCTTAACATTACGATCTCTTGCGTCTACGAGTCAGAGCGCTCTCAGATTTCATCTTTCTTGATTTTATCTTCATGAACGAAGATCACAGGATTGGAATGACATTAGTGTGATTAATTGACTATTTTAATTTCATTTTGGGGTCAACTATACTGTTAAAGGGCCATGAACCCCCCCCCCCTCCCAATCTCAAATCTGTAGTTTCAAAAAAGTCCAGCTTTGTTTAGGTGGGAGTGGCGAAAGAGGGAAGGGTTTGCATGAAAAGGGGAGTTTCAGTACATGCACAACAGCGAATTTTCGCAGCAGGTACACATACACAGACGCAGGGGAAATAGACTGTGACTACTTTACATGGACTGCATGAATGGTTTACATGAATGATGCAATATTATGATTAAGGTGTTTACATGAGTTGCTTTTTGAATATTCCTTTCATGATCCCATTTTACATGTTATAGCACATAATTCGAATAACATCATTGCATCATTGCCACGCTATCTTCATTACCCCGGAGTTTCATATAATTTAGAGTGTTTCATTTTTAATTTGCCGACTTTAACTGCAGTTTGGCACTTTCACTTTCATTCAGCAACATTTCATGCATGCCCCCGGTGACTAACGAGATATTGGATGAGAGCTGGAAGAGAGCAGTTTTAAATGGAATTTCATACCACACGCCAAAATTTCACTCCAAAACTTTTGTCGGTAGATGCAATTACTCGGTAGGTGTAGAGAATAGCGTCAAGTGAAGCTTCATAAACTAATTTCGAGAGGAGCACGTGATATGATTGAGCACGACCGGTCGCTGATCTGTAATCAGTAATAATCAGAGTGATCCTAGTTTACTATAAATGGATCATTTTCTTCCTACTGCTCTATTTTCGTTTGGAAAAATTCCCCCTTCCACCCCATCTCCTCCTTTTCCTCCCTTTTCTAAAGGGGGAGCTCTCGAGACCT
Organism: Danio aesculapii; assembly: GCF_903798145.1. Classification (NCBI taxonomy): domain Eukaryota; kingdom Metazoa; phylum Chordata; class Actinopteri; order Cypriniformes; family Danionidae; genus Danio; species Danio aesculapii. The sequence continues at coordinate 38,410,560 of NC_079457.1, forward strand.
ACCTGATCTCGGATCTCCTGATATGTTTAATGACCGGGCGGGAGCCCTGGGCTCAAATTCTCTCCCGGGACAGCATGCCAAACCTGCTTTAAAACACCAAGCATATCTAAGTGGGAACTCTTGAAACAGCCGTGTGCGCGTGTATAGACTATCCTGTCACAAAAGTGACTAAAATCATACGCGCCGAAAATCCTACACGACGGTTATAGTTTGATTAAGGTGTTTACATTCGGAGAGCAGCATTTAGTGGATCTCTGAGTCCATAATATTGTAGTGATGTTAACGTACTGTAATCTTAGTACATAAATTATTTTGACTAAGGTATGTCTTAAAAAACTGAAAGAGTACTGCTGACGATACAAACTAACTTTGCCTCTGAATAAACAAGCAATGCACAACAATTAACACCAACTGGAACCGCGTCTTTTTTTAAAAGGAGACTAGTGGCAAATCCGGATTTCACCATTTCTAGATGCGAAAAGCTCTTGGGTAAAAATTTTTCCTTACAAACATATTTTTGCCATGTGTTAGCAGACCACTGTAATTCACGGTCAAATGTGGGTCCAAACGCAAGCTGTGCTCTCGTCGCAGGAAAATGGAAACAAAACCTTCGTTGCGGCACATTTATAAATGTAACACTGACGACCCATGTCTCCGAACAATACTTCTTCTTTCACTTGTTTTAATTACGGTTGGCAAAACAATGTGGCATCTCTGCCATCTGAACACAGTAAAAACATTCTTCGAAGCTTTATCATGCATATTAGGTTGCACCTCATTCACAATAGAGTGCGCTGATTGGTTCGAACCAAGTCTCCCTCATGAATTAATACTGAAAACTCAAAGACATCACATTGTACTGGCCAGTACAGATATCCAGTCTCCACACTGGAATTCATACAAGGATCTTATGGCCGTGACATAGCTTTAAAATATCTGTTCAAACTGGAAGAACGAATTTGCTCTAAATAATGCAAACACAACCAATGTTCACTTTTTTGTGAAAGATATGGTGTCCTAATAGTGTCCTAATAGTGTTTTTAGCATAGTGTTTTAGTGTTGTGGTACACTTTGACCATCTTTGGCCTTACTGAAACCATGCCACCAATAATTGAGGCAGTTCTGAAGGCAAGCAAGGTGTACCTAAACGGTGTTCAGAGAATCGTAATTAAGACACATTAGAAACATAAAAGCTCCTGGAGAACGACTGCTAAGCGAACCGCCGGACATGCTTTAGCAGCTGTATCTTATGCAAGTCACAATGGGTCAGTTCTATTCTCAGATTTGATCAAGATGCGCTTTGTGATACGATGACACTACTGGGATGTTTCCAAAACATAGAACGAGTTTCATGTGCAAGTCCTCAGGATCAAAGAGATCAAACGTTGGATCAAAACATTAGTCTATCAAATCCTGAAACAAAGGTCTCTTAATACTGTATATCACACAAAGGACGTCACTGGAGCACAGTTGTTCACTCTTAGTTCTGAGAATTGACCGACTGCACCCTCTAGTGGAAAACATCTGAAGCACTTAAAAAAGAAGGATAGTTGAACTTAAATATACAGCTCTTCTCAAAGTTGCAATTCAGTGATTATTTAATTAATCTCATGGCCTTCCAAACCCATAAATAATTTGGAATTTAGGAATGCAGATGACGTCACTTTTAATCAAATCTCTCTCTCTATTTGAAGTGTATTCAGCCAAAACTCTGATACTTCAGAGCACATATGAATGTGCTAGACACACAGCAAGTGTTTTTTAGCCACCAATAAACTTCAGGTAAAAGGTTAATGTTACTATTATCAATTTCATAAGGTTTCTGTTACAGCATCGATGTTGCAATTTAATTAAACTATAATCAATTAAACAGACTTAAGCATTCACCTAGAGTGCTTTTACATCTTTGGTTCGGTTCATTTGGTCCAGACCAAGGGCAACAAATGATACATTGTGTAATTTTTCTGCCGTTTTTTTGGGTCCTTTTCACACCACACTGACTGCTTTGGATCTGGACCAGTTGACAACCAAAATGCAGTCATGTGACAAAATCCACATCACTCATTTACCAGATGTTATTGAATGCATTTCCTAAACTGCTTTTCGATTGGTCAGAATTAATGTGTGGGAAAATGCCAATGGAACTCCCACAAGTAAACAAACCGGCAGACCCAAAATGACACACTAACTATGGAGAGACAACACTTTACACAAACTATACATTTTGAGAATGAAGCACGGCTACGGCTGGAAAACAATGTTTTAATGCATTGCAAATGGCGAAGGAGCATCGCAAGTCACTTGAATTAATTTAATTTAATTTTAATTTAATTTAATTTAATTTAAATTTAGGCGTGAATTAATTTAACCTAACTGCAACATGGTCATCTTTCAGAAATATTACCAATGATCCATCAGGTAATGTTTTGCCTCTCTCTCGGTTTAAATTTGTTGGTAAAGACCTGTCAACATATATTTTTCCTCCACACCCCATAAGATAGGACAGCGCATCGGACTACGGCAGCTGGATGGTTGGGACTGTTTTAGTTCTGATCATGACCATGCTCTCTTTTAAGGAGTTCTCGGTTCTCTTTTTCGGTTCGCTTTTGGTGCGAACTGGAGTGGGGTTGATACATTCACGCCTGCCCAAACGAACTGCACCAAGAGAGAGAACCAACTCTAGTGCGATTCAACCAAACAAAAATTAGGCCAGTGTGAAAACACCCTTAGTTGTTAAAGCGTAAAATAAAACAAGACTGTTTGAAAATACTGTGGTAAAATAGATTTCCATTTTTTTAAAGACATGGGGTGGAACAAGGAAATTTAATTCAGTGCTTATTGTCTGGTCTGAGGCCCATTTACACTAATGCATTTTAGTTTTAAGACGCATAACTTTTGCTAAGGTTGTGCCTTCTCTCCACACTACACCAGATTTTTCCAAGTCCTGAAAACGGAGCGCTTTGAGAACGCAGAAGCCGTTTTCATTTTAAAATGCTGCTGCTTTGTGTTCGTGTGGATGGGGGGGGGGAAACAGACATCTGAAAACAGAGGCATGGCTAAAGACATTCTGATTGGGTTTTTTTCTCAGTTCTCAAGTGTACAAAGTTCAGTTTTGCGTCCTTTCCTTGTAAGTTCAGACTATGCAAATTTGATATGGAAAACAAACTCCGCAGGACAAGTCGGGTAAATCTTCAAAGGGAACAGTGTAGTTTATAACGTCATTCACATCACCATGGCTACGTTGTTTCACTTTCTTAACAATAAAATGAAAACATTAGATGAGGAACTGCCTATTTTCATTTTGATATTAACAACTTAACAGACACCAAAACTGAACAAGTAATAGATTCAAAAGAGCTAAGAGTGGTTAGATAGAGACAAGATGAATTAAATATCACATTTAACAATGGTGAGATGAGATCCAGCCCAGGTGTGTTTGTGGTCATGTGATTTGCATTTTCAGCAGTATAGTGTGGATGGAGATCTTTTCAGAGATGCTAGATGAAACGCCAGTGTGGACATGCTAAAATGTATTAGTGTGTAAAATGTTTCCAATCTAAAATGTATTAGTGTAAACGGGGCCTGAGCAGTGTTGACAGATATAGCTGACTTTTCCCGCCAAAATGCAAAAAAATATTGGATTAATATTTTATTTAATTTAAATTTATTTAAATCCAAATTAACCTAGTTACTTTAACTGTCATCATTTTTAACCATACAGCAACCAACACCAGCAGTCACAGAACCACAACATAACCTAGACTTATCGAAACACTGCCCCCCTCTCACCCACACACTGCACTTAATGTTTTACTTTCGAAACAGGCTATAAATTCATCCCATTTGGCATTTTAAATTCTTTGAACATAATTAAGTGCTGCTTGTCAATCAGACAACACTTCTATGTTTGTTCTTGCTGCCAATTGTGTTTAAAAATAATTGATCGATAAAAGTGTCATGATAAACCGCTGTGAGTTTAACTGCAGCCGTGCGAGATGTGCGTGCACGCAAAGGGGATTCAGATTTGTCCGGAGAGTCAGATTTTGATACAACTGTCCTTCACCTCCTCTTGCGGGTAGGCCCACACGGTTTGCGCTATACACTGCAGTTAAACTGTGTGCTTCTACTAATTGAATGGAGCAGAAGCACACAGTTATGTTTTGTTGAATAAGTTGCATATAAAAGTTGCATCCCACCAAAATTATCAACACTGTGGCATTTTTTACCCGCACAACCAAATTCAAAACCACCCAATCTGGCAACACTGGGCCTGAGACCCACTTAATATTGTATCTCAATCAGGCAGTGAAGATTTTTAAAGAAACCAGATCTTATAGACAGTGATTTTATGATGGCACGACAGTTTACTAGAATCATCTGAGCTGGCTAACTAAAAATTAAAAGTCCCTGTACATATACACATACAACAGGGGTCACGGATTCATTTACATTTACATTTAGTCATTTAGCAGACGCTTTTATCCAAAGCGACTTACAAATGAGGACAAGGAAGCAATTTACACAACTATAAGAGCAGCAGTAAATAAGTGCTGTAGACAAGTTTCAGGTGTGTAAAGTCTAAGAAGCAAAGCATTAGTAATGTTTTTTTTTTTTTTTTTGAGAGAGTACAGTTAGTGGTATAGCCAGAGAGGCAGTTGCAGATTAGGAAGGAAAGTGGAGACTAAATAGTTGAGTTTTTAGTCGTTTCTTGAAGACAGCAAAAGATTCTGCTGTTCTGATGCAGTTAGGGAGTTCATTTCACCAACTGGGCAGATTGAATGCGAGAGTTCGGGAAAGTGATTTCTTCACTCTTAGGGATGGAACCACAAGACGACGTTCATTCACAGAACGCAAGTTTCTGGAGGGCACATAAATCTCAGGAAGTGAGAGCAGATAAGAAGGAGCAAAGCCAGAGGTTGCTTTGTAAGCAAACATCAGAGCTTTGAATTTGATGCGAGCAGCAACTGGCAGCCAGTGCAAACGGGTGAGTAGCGGAGTGACATGTGCTCTTTTAGGTTCATCAAAGACCACTCGTGCTGCTGCGTTCTGAAGCAGCTGAAGAGGTTTGATAGAGTTAGCTGGAAGCCCGGCTAGTAGAGAGTTGCAATAATCCAGTTTGGAGAGAACAAGAGCTTGAACAATAAGTTGAGCTGCATATTCAGATAGGAAGGGTCGGACCTTTCTGATGTTATAGAGTGCGAATCTGCAAGATCGAGCAGTTCTAGATTGTTATTAGGAGCTATAATGAGTTTATATGATAAATTGATCAGTTTTAGTTTTCCGCCCACTGCTATTACACAACGTCTGAAAAATCTAAACCATTGTTTATAAGCTATGATCAGTTTTTTTTATTTTAATTTTGACTGCTTGTGTTGTCCAATCAACTTTCACCAAAAGAAATAGGCCTATATGGTGTTTGAAACTGCAATGCTAAAAAATATAAATAAGCACACTGAAGCCAAAATATTTCTAGCCAAATTTACTGAGACAAAACAGTCCAACTATTCATACAATACATATGAACCTTCAATCATATTCTACATGTTCTCCTTGTCTACAAGAAGCAAACTAGCGCCTACCTTGAGGCTCAAATATTAACCATAATCCTTTAAGACTTCCTAACCTCTGGAAAAAAGCAACCAACATTTCAAGATTTGGTTAAATAAATCATCCGTGAAGTGCATAAACTGCATATACATATGAAAAGCATACGTTCAAAAAAATATATATAGTATGATTGTGTACAAATTCTCTTTTTTTAGCAATTACTTGGCACTCATAGAAAAAAAAAAGGCACAAGCGCTATCAAAAGGCAAAGCAAGACTGAACAAGCCAGCTGACTTATTAGGTCTAAACTATGGGCAGTGCATGAAAGGCAATGATATTACACCAGTAAATAAAAAAAAAAAACAAAGAAAAAAGAAAAATACAGAAAGTGATTCCGCAATAGCAACACTCATTATATATTACAAAGCTATGAAAACGAATGTATACAAAAGACATTAGATTTTTTTTCTCAAAAGAAAAAAAAAAAAAGTTCTTCCTTACACTGAGAATTCAGGTTATCCCTTCATATGAAGAATCCTGCTCACTGTAGCCTTTAACAAAACTAGGAAGAGAGAGAAAGACAGAATAAATATAGCTAATTTAAAGATAATAATGCTTAACACGCTAACCAACTAACAAAAAGGCAAGATCTTAAAGAAAAAATTAAAAGATGGAAAATGTCTTAATTGACTTGAGTCAATATTTAGGTTAAATACTGTATATTTACTTAAGAGTTTACTAACAGTTGCACACTCTCATCAAGTTTGTTGTTTATAGACAAGGTTTGCATAGGAAGTGGCATACCTACAGTATGTTTTCACCCCCAGTATTGGGAAAGGTTACTTTAGAAAAGTAATGCATTATAGTATTGAGTTACTCCCCAAACTAACTCACTAGTTGAGTTACTTGGTTACTTTTTATGGTAAGTAATGCATCACGTTACTTTAGGTACTTTTGCATTATACTTCTTCTGACTTGGCTGAGGCTTAATCTCTTTCAGAACTTGCAGGGTTTTTTTTTCTTCTTTTTTTTTTTTAAACCTTGCAAAAAAAATAATTAAATGTAGTACAAGGTTATCTTCTTGGGACTTCCTGAACCCAGAGTCGTACAGTATATGGTGTTTATACAGATTAATGAAAGTTTAAAGCAATGCGTTTGCTACGTCTGTACTTTTTGTATTATTAACAAGTAAAATCGCCGTTAATTCAGATAATCCTCTTTTCCTTTTCTTCAATGCGCTCAAAATAATGAGAATATTTTCATCACAGAAATGTAAGGTTCTGCCGTCTTTATTTCTGTTCTGTTTATTTATGTTAAGCCTGTTTTATATATATATATATATATATATATATAGTGTATGTATGTATGTATGTATGCGTGTTTGAACTTATTACATTTAAATATAATAATTCTTGCAGCTGATTATTTTATTTATTTATTTATTTATATATATTTATATATTTATATATATATATAATAAACAGCTGCAGGTATTATTATATTTGAATGTAATAAGTTCAAAGAGTTTCAAATTGTCAATTAATATTGGTAATAGCTTTAAGTAAAAATTTACGTTTAAATTTTTACATATACATTTCATTTAATAAAAAAGCTAACATGAGTCTTGTAAACATGTTTCACAACATACAAGAATATTTTCTTTAAGTTATTGTACCTTCTTAAACATTTGCAGCAACACATTCATTTAAAGTCCTTTCAGTGAGTTATATCTCTTAATCTTTCAGTTAATCACTCACTCCCTATGGTGAGAAATTAATCAAATTGACTCTCGTATTGTGTGATTGACTGATTGCTGGACGTTTCATACTCTCAGGTGAACATGGTTCGCGTTTTGTGAATCAGGACTAAGAAATAAAAAATAAAAAAAGATTATTATGAAGTAAAACTAAAAACCCTTGATATAAACTTAGTGAACGCAAACCACAATCTGCCCTACATACTGCATCCAATATTTTTCGCACTTTAAAAAAGAAAATTTTTGGAAAAAAGTAAAAATAAATAAAAATAAATATAATAAATCAACATAAAATAAATAAATAAAAATTAAACAAATAAATTGATTATTCCTTCATAGTCAATTTATGCAAGTTAACTTTATGCAAGTGGTTTATGAGTATGCTGAGTAAATAGTGCCATCATGTGGCTAGACTGTACCAAAAAGAAACAATGTACATGTACAGTTGAAGTCAGAATTATTAGACCCCCTTTGAATTTTAATTTCTTTTTCTTTTTTAAATATTTCCCAAATGATGTTTAACAGAGCAAGAAAAATTTCACAGTATGTCTGATAGTATTTTTTCTCCTGGAGAAAGTCTTATTTGTTTTATTTCGGCTAGAATAAAATGTAAAGTTATTAATTTTTTGAAAACCATTTTAAGGACAAAATTATTAGCCTCTTTAAGCTATATTTTTTTCGACAGCCTACAGAACAAACCATCGTTATACAATAACTTGCCTAATTACCCTAACCTGCCTAGTTAACCTAGTTAAGCCTTTAAATATCACTTTAAGCTGTAAAAAATATCTAATAAAATATTATTTACGGTCATCATGGCAAAGATAAACAGGGGGGGGGGGGGGGGAGTAATAATCCTGACTTCAACTGTAAAAACATGTAAAAACGCATTGGCATTTTTCAGTCATTATAACTCCAGATATAATTCATGTCACCCAGTGACTGGTGGTCTTGCAGGAGCGTAAGGGGATTCTTACCTTCCAGCGGTTTCCACACTCGTTGCACAGCACGAAGGTGGTCATGGGTTCATCAGCGCTGCGTGTTTGGACCTGTAGAGAGAATAGCATTACATTCCTGCTCCTTACATGCTTCAGTGCAGATTAAGCCCACTCCCTTGCTTTCAGATGTGCGAGTGAATCAAAGACTTGTATAAATTTGCTCCGAGCACAAAATATGGGGCTGTTTGAGTTTTAGAAACTTGATCTATCCTGGTTTCTCTTTTACAGTGCGGCTTTGCATATCCTTTATTACATACAGACAACATGTTGTCAAAACTATTCCCATTCACATCAATCTGTGAAAATGACTAAAAAGGCTACATGCATATCAAGCCAGTAGAGCACATGCGTCAATCCAGTTCCTGGAGGGCCGCAGCTCTGCACAGTTTAGTTCCAGCTCTAAACTAATTAAGTCCTTCAGGCCTGTTTGAAACTTACAGGTAAGTGTGTTTGAGTAAGGTTGGAACTAAACTGTGCAGAACTGCGGCCCTCCAGGAACTGTGTTTGACACCCATGCAGTAGAGGGTGATGTCACTTTGTTAAAAAAAAAATATGGTCCTGTAGCAATAAATAAATGTATACAATTTCATAATTATTTACTACAAATGTCCGCATATGTGCAGATCCAGTTTATACAGATGTAATAGACATGCATATTACACCACGTTCATAATTGTTTTGACAAGACAACAGTATCGTTTTCAAAAACTTGCACTTTAAGCCTTCAAAACAACACTGCTTTGTAATTGGCAAATTGCTTGAAAGGCATTTGGGTTTTAGTTAAAAAAGTGCCGTGTTAACATATAAGTTATGAAAAATACGATGAGGCAATTTCTAGCTCATGTTTATCCATATGATGTTAGTAAATAGCAAGCCATTTGAAATTTTAAAATAACAATAAAAAAAAAATCAATAAATATAAGATTAAGATTATCACAGTATTTTTAGATTAATTTGATAGCATTTTGATTAGCCTAATTAATAAAAAAGAAAGAAAAAAGCCGGTGCTTCTTCATGCACTAATGGCAATGACCATGGTTCCGATTTGTATTGAAAGAGCACCTATTTTACTCCTTTTACAAGATGTATAATGAGACTTTTGTGTCTCCAGAATGTGTCTGTGAAGTTTCAGCTCAAAATACCCATCAGATTATTTATTATATAATGTATAATCTGCCCATTTCAGTGTCTGAGGACTATGTACATCAGATAAACAGCAGTCAGTGATATAAACAGAAACGGATGAAGCTGAAATAAGGTCATTCGTCATTTGTCATTCGTCAAAAAGTGGCAAGTAAGCTTATTTCATGTATTTGTGGTGGAGTTTATTCAAGCCTTTCTGAAACGATAAGTCTCACACAAACACTGTTTGCAGTACACACATATGCGCGTTTACTGACACCATGCGGCCGTGGTGATTATAGCGGTTAAGAATTAAGTAGCGATTTTACTGTTTTTATTACAAACATGCTCTGTTTTAAAAAAAATTTTAACTTATACAATTAAGTATTGAGGTGCAACTGGATCACAAAGACTTGTAACATGTTTTAATCCCAGTTTCTTTGCAAAAAAAAAAAGTTCTGTGGACACACTTTACCTACACACAGTTCTGAACTACTGTCCGAATGTTGATTTTCATCATAGGTGCCCTTTTATACATGAAATTTGGATTTGTTTTGGTTAATACAGTTGTATCTTTTTTTAAGCTGGAATGTGAGCAAGATATCTAGAAAAAAAATCTTCTTGAGCTATAGATCAATGCATCATCACGAGTAATGGCTATAAATTTGATTTAACTGTGTGTGCTTTATTTCATGCTTAATATGCTGGTAGCCGTTGACTAATCAAGATTACAGTTTAGCTAAAAATCTTTTTTAATGCTCTACTCAAGAAAAGAAAAATGTCACCATCTTGGATGGTCTAAAATTGATCAAATTAGTAGTAAATTTAAATTTTTGGTGATAATGTTTCTTGAAGAGTATAAATTCTTGTGTGTCCTCGTCAAATTAATAGTCGTTTATACAATGAAACCAAGTATAAACATCTGTGGTTATAAAAGTGTCTTTAGCTGCTGTTACAGCATACCTGAGTGTAAGTGCAGTTCTTGCCCTTGCATTTTCCACAGACGAACATGTCAGTCTCTGTTCCGCCCACTTTGGAGAGCTGATGCTCTCGAATGGACTCCTTGGTCAGCGCTTTCTGATCTCCTTCAGCTCAGGGCTTGCCATCTCCTGCCAAACACGCAATTAACACAAACACACTTCACGTCCTCTAGAGACAGGGCTGCTATTTAACACTTTCTGAGCCAAAATCAAATCCAAACGAACCTCTGCAGTCATGCTGGCGATACGCTCGGGACAGATGTTTCCACACAGGACGTTTCGCCGCAAGTCTGGGTTCTTTTGGTCCTTTAGGTTGGAGATGCGACTCCTCAATCTGGTCTTGTACTTCATGTCGGTGGATTTGAACTCCTGATAGATATGTGCATCACGGAGACCAGTCAAGGAAGTACAGTTGTATTATTTGACATTGTTGAAGAATGCCAATTTTAAGCTGAAATAATTTCTCTTTTAAATTTGCAAAGAGAAAAGTGCGTTAAAATTCTTTGGTAGAAAGTGAAACAAAAACATTGCCGTATTTATTATTATTAAGAAGTTATCCTGTGCTAATATTATTTGGCTTATTTTGCATGCTAATTATGAATCCTGACATAAAAAAAAAAAAAAAACATTACAGAGCTGGGATGAATCAAAATTAAATTTGTCAATAGCTCCATGATCAGTAGTAAATCTCCTCCAAAAGACCAGAGGTTGCCGAAACTCCAAATACCCACAAAGAAGAAACCCAAGAAATTCCCATAACCTTACATTATAAACAAAAGATTTAACTGGATTCACTGATTCAGCATGACTTATATTATTAACATTTTAGTTATTTTTAAACCGATGTTATGATGTGAGTGTGGTGTTAAAACATTAATATGGTATTAAATGTTAAATGTGTGGCATTTAAGCTAAAATTCAATAATAATCACAGCATGATTACCTTAATTTCCCCATCGTCTGATTAAATTGATTTTGAACTTGATTTTGTCTGATGAACTACGACTACAAGTAATTGTTGCTCAATCTGAAAGCACATTCTGGAGATTAAGCAGATCTGGCTTTACTGACAAAATGCACATGGAAATGGTCTTCAACACTACGACTACCAGCCCTACAACACTAGCTTTTGATGTGAAGGATATAATCTTCGATCTGTGCCGCCATGTGTTCACAGTCTGCTCCAATCGTCTGGTAATCACCTGAGAATATACACATAATTTCCATGAAGCAAGCAAAAACAATTATAATAAAAATAATAACAACAAAAAAACATAATAATAATAAAATAAAATAATAATAATAATAATAACAACAACAACATACAGCTATGCAATGGAAAAATCTTTACATTTTCTTGACACAATATATAATATAGTATAACAGAACTTCATACACCTACAACTTTGACACCTACAGATCCTCCATACATGACCTGAACAAAACGCATGCAACATTTTTTTAAAGGCTGTTTCTCTTAGAATAAATGCACACATCTGTACACACCAAAAATTGCTTGTTCACTGAACATCATTAGGAATAGAATGATCATTTGTTTACACTAAATTCAAATGAGAGGTTGCAAATAAGTTTAATTTATAAATTTCAACATTTTAAATAAATTTTACATTTTGTATCTATCTCTTAATTGTATATACATAAATATATCATTGTATGGCATTCTATAGAAATATAAATCCTATATTTTTAGAGAACAAAAAAACAGATGGGCTGTGAGGTGTGCGGGGTGTACCCACTTATACTGGACACTGTGTTGATGTTTCTAAAAACTATGTGCATTACCTAGACCAGTGTTTCCCAACCCTGTTCCTGAAGGCACACCAACAGTACACATTTTCAACCTCTCCCTAATCAAACACACCTGAATCAACTTATCATAACATCAGAAGAGACTCCAACACCTGAAGTTAATGGGTCAGAAAAGGAAGACATCCAAAATATGTACTGTTGGTGTGCCTCCAGGAACAGGGTTGGGAAACACTGACCTAGACAATATTATGTATGTGACTCTTACAGGTCATAATGGCCTGCAACAAATTATGTAGGTTAAATATATTTATTTTAAAATGTACTTTATTATAAATACATGACAAAATCACATACTTTACAAATATGCTAAATTTGCCCAAGTAGTTCCTAACCTTTTTAAAGTATTATTTAGTCCACTGAACACAAAATATGATTTTAAATAAAGCTGAAAATACTAATAAAGTCAGTGGTTACAAGTTTCAAATTGTCTTCAAAATATCTTCTTTTGTGTTCAACAGAAGAAGAAAAATTACAATATTTAGTTTTGGGTGAATAACCATTTTAAAATCCAATAATTTGGGATAAATCATTGGAGTAAACTGACTTAGTCAAAACCAATAATCATGACCACTGTGAAGAAACTTTATTTCTAAATATTAAATAATTAAAATTGAATTATAAAAATAATATATAGAGAGTAAACAAATGGAATATAGTAAAACCATTCAAATCAAATTAAATTTGAACTACAGGATTTTTTTTAAATGTCAACATGAACTAGAAATACTACCAGATCTTCTCTTATAGTCATATTTATAACACTTAATTTCAGCATTCCCTTAATTTCAATGATTGAGTAATGGTAAGTAAATAAATAAACAGCTTTTACAATGCTTTCAGTTGTTTCAAGACTCACCATCAGTCTGCAGGGCTGCCACCAGTAGCTCTCTGCATTTGGTGCGCACACTGTCCGTGGTGACCGGGGCAGGTGGGAACATAGTAAATTTAGGGGTGACTGGGGTGGTGGGAGTTTTTGGTGTCTCTGGTTTGTTACTAGACAAGAGGAAAAAACGTATAACATTTTTAGAAAACTGATTAAAAACATGCATCATAATAAAAGACATACACAAAACTGAGTGTACTAAATGTTTGCTTGTAATGTATACAAACAATTTCATACTCGTCCCACTGCAATGCAGCTGGTTGTATATCAGCACTGCTGTGATGTATGCTTAGGCACAAGGGTGCAAAAAGCTACGCATTCTTAAATTCTACTAAATCACTCACCAGCCACTTTATTAGGTACACCTGTCCAACTGCTCATTGATGCAAATTTCTAATCAGCCAATCACATTGCAGCAAGGCGATCTTGCAGTTCAGACCAAGCATTATAATGGGAAATAAAGGTGATTTAAGCGACTTCGAACGTGGCATGGTTGTTGGTGCCAGACGGGCTGGTCTGAATATTTCAGAAACTGCTGATCTACTGGGATTTTCACGCACAACCATCTCTAAGGTTTACAGAAGACTGAAAAAGCGTTGCCTGGTCTGATGAGTCTTGATTTCTGCTGCGACATTCGAATGGTAGGGTCAGAATTTGGCATCAACAACATGAAACTGTGGATCCAACCTGCTTTGTATCAACAGCTTACCTGAGTATTACTGCTGACCATGTCCACCCCTTTAAGACCACAGCGTACACATCTTATGTTTACTTAATGCACCATGTCATAAAGCATGAATCATTTCAGACTGGTTTCTTTAACATGACAATGAGTTAATAATAATAATACATTTTATTTATAATGAGCTTTTCTCAAACCCAAAGCTGGTTCACTGTACGCAAATGGCATCCACGGTCACCAGACCTCAAACCAGTAGAGCACCTTTGGGACGTGCAGCCGACAAATCTGCATTAACTGCATGATGGTATCATGTCAATATGAAAGAGACCCTACACACCTGGTGTCACTGGATCCAGGAAAGTCTTTAGAAGACGAGGACTGGAGAGGCGATTCTTCTTTCTTCTTCTCTTCTGGTTTACCCTCTGAACCATCTACCGAAATAAAGATACACAGTCCTGCTTTAACACTTTCACTTAATTCATGATTTCATCAGTTTCTTGAATGTGAGGCCATGATGGAAATATTCAAATGTAAACAACATATATTGTATGAAACTACTACTGAGCATTATTTATGTACTACTGAGCTTGATTACGCTGTATAAACCACAGATAAGCTGCTAAATCATATAGAGAAGAAATTAGTAAGCATAAGAATAAAAAAATTGACTAACTGACTTTAGTAGGCTCTGTTCTGCTTGATTTGTATAAATGTGTTTTTTTTTCAGCCAAAACATGCATTATTGATCATTTTTCAGCAACTGAAATCAGCATAATTCTAATACAGTAGTAAACAATGCCGCTGAATCAAATTAAACTAGTATGTTCTGCTCTCCAACATAGCCAACATAATTATTATAAACACAATAAATGCAGAAAAGCAAAATGAAACTTGTCAGTCTTCATCTTTTAGCATTATTCACGGTCTCTTTAAGGCTGTGTGAGAGTAAAAGCAGTACCCAGCAGTTTCTTCCAGGCCTTGATAAGTGATTTGGCCAGAGTTTGCACCTCTTCGTCTGAGCTCTGCTTCCGCACCGCATTTACTGACATCCCAATCCGAGTCGACTACAGTGAAAAGATCACATCTATTACAAAACATTGAATACTTGACTGTTCTGATACATTGCAGCTCATTATATACAGTTTGCATAAATAACCAGCACCCAATATCTAAATATCATGCTCTGACTAACTGATCAGACTTCTGCTTTAAAACAGCTAATATTAAAATATCATATTGTCTTGATAAACTACCGTTTTAAATGACTGATTTAGAAAGACAAAGTCAGATCTCTGGGGTATTTCCTTCTGCACAAGATGCTCTGTTGTGTTTTAATTTCTCCTCAGGGACCAATAAGGGCTGTTTGTCTGCACATTACCTACATCCACATTGACTAAATCCATCTCAGGAGTTTTACAATAAAAAAAAACAGTAAGTATTTTGCTCATCACTTAAAACAAACTCTAACTGAAATAAAATAAATATTATACAAATAAATGCTTGTAAAAATCAATTAAATTCAATTAATGTTTATCTGTATGGCACTTTTTACAGTGTAGATTATGTCAAAGCAGCTTAACATAGAAGTTCTAGTAAATTGAAATTGTGTCAGTCTATTTTTCACAGTTAAAGTTCAGTTTAGTTCAGTGTGGTTTAATTTCACAGCTGAAAGTCCAAACACTGAAGAGCAAATCCACCGATGCGCAGCTCCACAAGTCCCAAATCAAGCAAGCCAGTGGAGATAATGCATTATATTTTTGTTTGCAGTTATTTCTCATATTCATTTGTTTAAAATACCTCAACTGAAATAAAATACACTGACTGTTTAGGCCATTTGATAATGTATGGTGAAATAAATATTAAAATAAAATTGAAGTAAATAAACTGTGACTATTTTGACCCAGTGTTTGCAATATGTAACATAAGCAATATGATTAAATCATAAATCAAAAAAAAAAAACATGGCTGATACTAAATTGAAATCATAGAGTGCACTGGAAATGGAAGCACATTGCAATGAAGTTTAATTTATGCAAATTGCTCTGTTGTGTGCTTTTTATCCAAATCAAGGTAAAAATGGCCTAAATAAATAGCACTTGTCTGTTTGAGGGGTGACATCAGTCTGCAGGATGGATTAGGTGTGCAGTGCTACATTTCATTTAAACATCCTAAAAATTGCCAAATGCATGACACTATAGACCATTCTCTTTGCAAAAACAGTGGTCCCAACGCATTTCCTGTTTTACATTTTCAAATTTTTATAGCTTCCGTGAATCCAAATATGTCCACATACTGATAAATAAGGTTATGATAGCTGTTTTAACATTAAGTTTAATTTGAATTGCCTCTTGCTCAGTGGTGGAAAGACTACTGAAAAATCATACTTGAGTAAAAGTACCATTACTTGCCCGAAAATGTAGTGCAAGTAGAGTAAAAGTATCTGTTGTTAACATTACTGAAAGTATGAGTAAAAAGTAGTCCTCTTAAAAGTACTCAAGAGTAGTGAGAATGGATGATTATGCTGCGGTCACACTAGAGTTTGTGCGTGCAAAATTCTGTTGAACGGCGAACTGAAAATGGGCGGGATTAAACAAGATTATTAGACATTAAAAAGTGAGCAATTGGTGCATGTTTTAAATTTCTGTCCAGGGAGGTCATGTTTTGATCTGCGAATTTCAATCATGTGATGTGATTTCGCAGGTCAGAGTTCACAAAGCTTGAACTTTTCAATGCAGCAAACTGTGAAACTTGTCGCACGATCTTGCGTTTCCGGTCTGACGCATTTGCAAGCTTATGAATGGAAGTTCATGGGGAGAAAAGTGCAGTGTGACTGCAGCTTTACTCTGTGAAAAGCTGATGCATTTACATGCAATTTGTGTGTGTGCAAACGTAACATTCTGTAGTGCATTTAGTGATTTTTTTTTTAACTCCATTTGGAAATTTCAGTCATCATACAGTAAATACCCTTCATCTTCTCATCAGTGACAGTCTAAACAGCCTCTGGGTCATTGAGTAAAGATTTTGGACATCATCTAGAACACTTAATACTTTCTAACGGTTTTCTGCATTAATAAAGCGTCCATGTCTTGAGGTTGTTCCCTATGATGCGATTTACTTTTCTATGTATGATTTGATTTGGACAGGAATCACAGGATTTTTTTACTTAGCCAATCCCCATAGACAAGAAACATTTAAATTCTGACTGCAGGTTGAAGGAAAGTAGTGGAGTAAAAGTACAGATAAAGCACTAAAAATTTACTCAATTACCTAGTAAATTACAATTCCTGAGAAAAAACTATTCAATTATAGTAATTTGAGTATTTGTAATTTGTACTTTACATCACTGATGTTGTTACAGTAATGAAATAATTTGATGATAAGCAGGAAATGTTCTTTGGGTCAATGACATTACCACATTGAAATGGTCTATAGAGTTGATTACATTTTTATGACTGGATTATGAGAATTTGCTTGAGATTTCAACATCCTATCCTAAATTTGGGATTGGGCCGAACTAATTCATTCAGATATTTTATGCTGAATTTTCAGTAATAACAGTTTGCCAATCAGACCCCAGGCTGGGGATTCCCTGACAGAAAGAAAAGAGTTGATTATATAATCAAGCATAGCAGACGCTCTTCCCACAGATGCTTTCTGCAGTCTATATAGATACCTGTAGGGTCTCCAAAGACATTTGCATGTTCTTCAGCTCCTGAAGCAGGTCAATGGCACCATCCTAACCATAAAAACACGAGGAGGTGAGAAACAAACAAACTTAGTAAACAATTACTACAACAACTTCTCAAATGCGTAAGTAAACACTAGCTTCTTCAACTATAGCTTGGTTTACATATAAACACAGACAACCTGTACATAAATGCTGTGTTTTGGGGACGAAACTGGGACTGACTTGTGTGAAGTACTGGATAAATGAGTCTTTTGTTAGCGCTGGAGAAATTTGGAGAACAACCAGCTGCCAGCTCATCACAACACACAAACGCTTCAAACATGAGAGTAAAAAAACGAATGAGTGCTTGTCAATGGAGACTGACCAATGAGAGCACACCGGGCGGTAGTCTGGAATAGGATGAAACAGGTGATAATCACACACACCAACTAGTCTCATGCTGGTTTAACGAATACAAACATGAAAGAACGCGTGGATCGAATCAACAATTTTCTCCTGCCTGTTTTATTCTTATCATCAGATGCTGACGTTACAGAAAAAAATGTGTCACACTTACGGTGTTTTTTTTGTGCACCATTTTGTCCAGCTTCTTGGCGATGCGCTCCACTTCTTGGTCCTTCACCATGTTTGCAGGTTTAGGGCTGTTTGATGGCGCCCGGTGGCCAAGCCTCCATTTATGTGTGAAAATGCGCCCGTCTCTCTCTGTGTGTGTCTCTTTTAGTGGCAGAATGAGGTGAATCCACTGCCTTTCTCTCCGCTCTCGACTGTTGTTGGATGGTTGATTCGCGAGCGAGTTGTTCTTTAGAGTCGAATCATTTTAAAGAATCACATGAATCTCTTCATGAATTCGTTTACGGACGAGACTGAATCAGTAACTGTGCTTCTCGAGTCAACAACTCACCAATTCATTTGAAAATCATTCAAGAACATCATCTTTTCCAGACTTTTGAATTCGTAATGAAAGAAAATTAAGCTGGTAATCATTTTGAGTGACCAAATGGGGTGAAAGGTAAGTCATTCATTGTGTACTTCAACGTTCCTGGTCATATGTTTCTGTGGGAATTGTCAACATAAAAGTCAAAAATGTTTCAGGATATGTCTATGCTTGTGGGCCACTAACTAACTAGGTCAATGTGAATTAAAATAAACACATGTGATAGTTAAACAAAAGGTTAACTATTAAAGTTTTGATTTTCTAAAACTATTTTATGCCATAGAGCTGTCGTTTGGTCACGTGATGACATTAACAAAAATCATCACTGATTTGTTCATTCGTAAGAATCGATTCGCGAAAATGAGCTCATAGTTTCTGTTTCGAAGCAGGGTGTTGTGGGGAGTGGAGTTTATTCACCACAGAAGCAAGCAGCCAGTTTGGTGTAACAAAAACAAAACAATAACAACTATAGGTTATTAAGGAAACAATGCAGTTCTAACACGAATTACAGAGTTTTTAAATTATTTGACAACTGCAATTGTCGTACTCCAAAACTGTATTCGTCATCCATAAAGGGATTATATTATATTATATTATGTTATATTATATTATATTATATTATTCATTAATTTTCTTTTCGGCTTAGTCCCTTTATGGGTCGCCACAGTGGAATGAACCACTAACTTATCCAGCATATACTGTGTTTTACTCAGCGGATGCCTTTCCAGCTGCAAGCCAGTACTAGGAAACATCCATACACAATCATTCATATACATACACTATAATAGATAACAAGTTAAATTCATAGGCTAAATAACTTTTCACAGAATTAAATAAATCATTTGAGTCTATATTATTACATTTTGCTATTATGTTGCAAACATTTCCTTATTTTAATGAATAATTCAACATACAGTACCTCGTTTCAGTACTTGTTTGTATTACAAAAATGAATACATTTTTAAAAACTTTACCTTTCATATAATCTGAGCACACTTATGGTTAGTCAAGAGCATTTTATAGACAGCTTTTTTTAGGCTGCTCAAGTCAGTTAATTGAATTTAATTTAATTAAAGGGTCTTTTCTTTATAAAACAAAAACAAAAAAAAAACAATGAAGCAATGAATACAGTAAACTTGTATAACATTATGATAATAACATGTGACAGTATGATTTTGCATACTTTGTGTTGTTTCAGCAGCTTTTAGTTTAACAGAGACTGGATTAATCAGTAGAGGGCGTTATTGTAACAAAAGTTATGAACTTTTTGGAAACCTAAACCAAATTGCGTTTATGAATGTCCTTGCATCGATTAGACAAATGGTTTTTAAACAGGGGCCACAAGGGAGTGCTAAGGAGTCTGTGGAAATGTTTGAAGAAAACACATTAAAGGGACAGTTCAACTAACATTTTTAATTTACTCACCGTTTACTCGCTTTTAAGTGGTTCCAAATCTTTTCTTTCTTCTGTTGAAAACAAAATGATATATTCTGAAAAAAAGCTGAAAACCAGTGTCATCCAATGGTAGGGGGAAAGTATAAGATAGATGTTAGTGGTTACAGGTTTTCAGCTTTCTTCAAAATGTCTTCTTTTTTGTTCAACAGACGAAAGAAGCTCATAAAGGTTTGTAACAAGTGAGTAAATGATGACAAAATACCCCTTCAAACTAAACAATAAAATAAAAATCTGTTAAAACTATTATAATAGTTTAATAAAGTCTCATTAAAACATCGTATTTCTTTAAAATTGAGATAAATAAACCATTAGTAATAAATAAATATAAATCTTTAATTAATATATATTACAATAATTATAATAATGTTATAATAAAATGTAATATAACAACACCAGTGACAGTAAAAACAATAATAAAGTAATAATAATAATGAAAATATGAATTTATTATTATATACAAATATGATTTAATACAATTAAAATAAATTATTGATCTAGTTAGATTAAAAAACAATCACTGTATAAATAGTTCCAATAAATTTGGTTTTGTATAAAAAAGGAAATGGATGTCCTTTACATGTTAGAATAGAGGTCATCATGCAAGCATAATCTTATTTAGGGTCTGTGGTACTTGATATTTTTATTTTACATCATCTTTAGATCCTTATTGACCTGCTTTTAGTAAATATTATGACCTAACTTAGGCTTTCACAATGTTGTGATGGAATAAAAACAGTGATGCAGTTTGGCTCAGATTGTGTACACACATTATGGCTCAATGTTGCTAAAAAGGGATTTAGATGTACACTTTTACATTTTACTTTCAAATAAGTGCAAGACATTTTGTTTTTTTTTATTATACATTAGAAGTATCTTTTAGAATATGTATAAAATCAGTTCATTAGCCTGTTTGATTCATAGTCAAATTAATCATTTAGTAAGCTTTCAAATTAAGGAAATGTAATAAGCCAGAGACACAAAATATAGCTATCAAAAATGTTGAAGTAGAAAATATTGCACATTCTTTTTTCGACTGTTGTGCAGCATCTGTTCGTTTCTAATTCCGATCAATACAGATTTCAGCATGTTCCGTGACTCTAAAACAATAGTGACATGCTGAATCAGAGCTGTGAGCGTGAATGTCATATAATGCCCTGTTAATATACAGTTGCATTACGAATAGAAAAATGCAGTGTAACCTATTAGGAATTGAATATTTTTTTCGATATTATAAACCCATCACTATTACAAATGTAAAAAATATATATACAAGTTAGATTTTCATGCGATAATCTGTGTAGGCGCATTTTATATTTTTTAGATGGGAAACCACAGGCAAGGATATTTGTGGTATTTAAAACATTGAAAACTGTTTTAGATGACAAAATATCAAATGAAATGACATTTATATTAATTTTACATCCTCTTAGAGGGATTGTTCACCCAAATCATTATTTACTCTCTCTTCACTTGTTCCAAATCTGTTTGAGTATTGTTCGTCTGTTGAACACAAAGGAGGGTAATCTGATAAAGAAAACTGGAAACCTGCATCTTTGACTTTCATAGTATTAGTTTTTCTCTAAAATAGAAGTCACTGGTTACAGGTTTTCAGCTTTCTTCAAAATATCTTTTGTTTTCTACATGAAAAGAAATGTATAATTATTTGGAACCACTTGATGGTGAGTAAATCATGAGTAAATGTTCTTTTTTTGTGAACTATCCCTTTAAGTTCATTTTGACCTGCATTTTCTTTTATAGAACATGAACTTCAAACGTTCACATTGTTTAAATTACAAATATTTGCTGTAAAACGATCAATAATATTTGGCTTAAAGTATTAAACACTTTTTAAAGATTAAGCTTCACACATGCACACACAAATGTCACGCACATTGTACATTAAGGCAAAATGATGCAAAACTAAAGGGCCCTTAAAAAAATCGTTTTCCATTTTTGTTTATACATCATTTTTGGTCCAGTGCAAGAAATTATTGATTGGTCTGATTTTTAAAAAAGGAATTATAATAATCTGAGATGCACTGAATACACTGTAAAGCATACGTTGCTCTTTTAAAATTAAGTTAAACCCATTTAAATTTACAAGTCATTTTAATACTGAATATTAATCAGAGATGCACTGAATACACTCTAAATCATGCGTTGCTCATTTAAAATTAAGTTAAACCCATTTCAATTTACAAGTCATTTTAACACTGAATAATAATCAGAGATGCACTGAATACACTGTAAATCAAACGTTGCTCTTTTTAAATTAAGTTAAACCCATTTAAATTTACAAGTCATTTTAACACTGTATTCAGTGCATCTCTGATTATTATTCACTGTAAAGCATACGTTGCTCATTTAAAATTTTAAGTTAAATCCGTTTAAATTTACAAGTCATTTTAACACTGAAAACGTTGCTCTTTTAAATTATTAAGTTGAACCTTAAATTGAAGTAAAAATTTTAAGCTGACTTGAATCATCAAGTTAAAATTGTTTAATTTAAAAAAGTTGAAACCTGATTAACTTTCTAAATTACGTTAAAGTAACTTAAAAACGACTTAATTTTCATGTTATTTAATTTTTTACAGTGTATTTATGCTTAACAGCATGCTTGATTCATAAAAAAATCATAATATACTAACCATTCAACTTCCATAAAATTCTGTCACCATTTATCCATTTGTTCCAGTTGAGGGTGAGTATATGGTGTAAATGTTCACTTTTGGGTGGACTGTCCCTTGACTGATAAAAGAGACCCTCACAGCACAGCTGAATCAAAAATGATTGTTCAAATATACACTCACACACACTGTTGTGGAGCATCTGTTCATTTCTGAGTCCGATCAATACAAATTTCTGCATGTCACGTGAAGCTAAAACAATAGTGACACGCTGAATCAGAGCCGTGAGGATGAATGTCCCATAATGCCCTGTTGAGCGTGTGGTATGTGCACACACAGGGCCTGACGCCTCAGTGTTTGAGTGGATTTGACAGCGAGGCCTGTTCTCCAGCTGAGGAAACCCCACCTCAGTGTTCAGAGAGGGGGAAAGTCCCCGAAACGGGCCGCCGCTCAGGCCTCAGTCACTCGGGCAGGAAAGCCGCTCTTCATCACCCAGCTGAGGTCATCTCTGATTATAGTCGATCGGCTCCCGGTTCCTGCCATACAGGCCCTGTTTAGAGGGATGCAGGCGGTGCCATTCTTGCTTTGGACTTTTGTGTGGTATAGAAGTGTGCTGATTGATTGAGGTGTGTGTTTATTTCACTCGCCTTATCAGCGTGAGGCGGTTGCTGGACATTAATCTGTCATCATGGGGTCAAACTGATCTTGAATGGGACGTGCAGTAATAATCATTTTTAGCAGTGTTGACTCTTTTATGCTTTCTTTTTTTCATTCATTTTGCTATTTGTTTTGTATACTGTAAATACAGTCACTGGACACTTTATTAGGTACACCTTAGCCAATCGCATTGCAGCAAATTAATGCATTTAGGCATGTAGACATGGTCAATACGATCTGCTGCAGTTCTAACAGAGCATCAGAATGGGGAAGAAAGGTGATTTAGGAGACTTTGAACGTGGCATGGTTGTTGGTGCCAGATCTACTGGGATTTTCATGCACAATCATCTCTAGGGTTTACAGAGAATGGTCTGGAAAAGAGAAAATATCCAGTGAGTGGCAGTTCTGTGTATGCAAATGCCTTGTTAATGCCAGAGGTCAGAGGAGAATGGCCAGTCTGGTTCAAGCTGATAGAAAGGCTGATTTCAACAGTTTAGGCTGGTGGTGGTGGTGGTGTAATGGTGTTGGGGATATTTTCTTGGCACATTAGTACCAATTAAGCATTGTATCAATGCCACAGCCTACCTGAGTATTGTTGCTGACCATGTATATCCCTTTTATGACAACAGTGTACCCATCTTCTGATGGCTACTTCCAGCAGGATAGCGCACAATGTCATCTCAGACTGGTTTCTTGAACATGACATTGAGTTCACTCTACTTAAATGGTCTCCGCAGTTACCAGATCTCAATCCATTAGAGTAACTTTGGGTGGAACAGGAGATTCGCCTGATGGATGTGCAGCCAACAAATCTGCAGCAACTGCGTGATGCCAATATGATCGTCAATATGGAATATTTCCGGTACCTTGTTGAATCTATGCCACGAAGGATTAAGGCAGTTCTGAAGGCAAAAATGGGTCCAAACTAGTACTAGTAAGGTGTACCTTATAATGTGGCCGATGAGTGTGTATATTAATTCTCAAATTGTGATTAGTAACATGCATTGATAAGAACTTTATTTGGACCAATTTAAAGGTGTTTTCTCAGTATTTAGAATTTTTTTTTTTTTCAGATTCAGATTTTTGTCAGATTCCAGATATTCAAATAGTTGTACTGTTTCTGGATCTAATATAACAAAGGATGCATCAATGGAACGCTTAATTTTCATAATAAAAGTTAATAAATCTCAAAAACAATTGACACCAATGACTGGTTTTTCGAGCCAGGGTCATATATGTAAAATATATCTACAACAACTTTTTTTGTAGTTTGATTTTTAGACAGCATTTTACGTAAGTAATGTGTTCCAATTATCACAAATGCTTGATTTGGAAGATGGTGTAAATTGTTAATTAGACACAAAATAAGCATATTATTAAAAAATAATATTGATAAGGTTGTTTAAACAAATATGCACAAATATAACAATAATTAGTTGAAGGCTAAATTATTATTCTTCCTGTAACATTTATTTATTTATTTATTTATTTATTTATTTATTCATTTATTTATTTATATGACACTGGGAAAAATTCTATGATCTATTAGTCATGACAGCAAATGTTTTTAGTTCATTGTAACTTATTAAAAATTCAGCTTAATTTTAAGGCAACCAAGGATTTTTTACAGTGTAAATGCAGTGCTCAGCATAACTGAGTGCACCCCATTTTGAAAATAAATATTTTTATCCATTTCTCTGTAAATATAGGCAATGAATTTTGGTGCATTTATACGAAACAGATTTGTTAAACAGATATATTTATTAAAATAATATTTTAGTCACCAGTATTTTAGTATTTAGAAATTGATTAGATAATACAATTAAATTCAAGCAATATATATATATATATATATATATATATATATATATATATATATATATATATATATATATATATATATATATATATATATATATATATATATATATATATATATATATATATATATATATTGCTTGAATATATATAATTACATATATATGTAATTATATATATAATTACAACCTACAAAATTTCAACTAAATTGAAAAAAAAGAGAGAGAACTATTTTTTTTTTTCTTTTTTAAAATTTGTATTTAATATTTTTCTATAACATACATTTGGGTGTACTAGTTTTTGGACAGTTATCGTAAGTTATTTTGTTAGATAAGCTCCAGATTTGGCTTCAGTACTGACTAATATAATGTATATGTACAAATATTATATTGTATAGCTTCCTATGATTTGTGAGGGGTGTGTATGTGCTGAGCCCTGTACATTTTTTTTTCTTCTTGAGAATGCCTTTTATCTTGAAGTTTGGCTGGAATAAAAGCATGAATAAAAAAAGGCTCAATATTATTAACCTTCATCAGTTTTTATGCTTTCTTTTCGATTGAGTACAAAACAAACCACTGTTGTTTAATGACTTGCCTAATTAACAGAACTTGCCTGGTTAATTATTCAAAACATATTTACATATTATAGTTATAGCCAGCCATCTAGCAACATTAATAAAGCATACATAAATGAATACTGTACACACACAGCAAATATGATAAAGCCTCACTCAAAAGCAATGACATTTGCAGCTTGTTCAAACTACTTATTTAAAATGAGCTGAAACAACACAATTTGTTTGGGATTTATTCATGTTATCCCAAACAAATCCATTGTGTTGAAACCAGAATTTTAGGTTTTACAGTGCTTATATTTTATAAATATATATATATATATATATATATATATATATATATATATATATATATATATATATATATATATATATATATATATATATATATTTGTTTACAGTATTGATGTATTTATATAATATAAATGCATGCCTGCTCAAAGGTTATCTCTGAAACATAGTTAAACAGTGATCTAGCAACATGTAATAAAGTAAACTTAGAAATAAATACAGCAAATATGCTATTGTACTGATTCATCACGCAATATTAAAGAAAGAACCCACGTTTACTGTAATAGTTTGAAACATTAATTCAGCTCTGCTTAAATCCCGCAGGGGAGCAGAACTGTGTGTGTCTGAGTGGGAGAAACAGAGAGAGAGTGACATCTCATGCATGTGTGCTGAGTTTAAACAGATCGCTCTGTCAATAAGCACTTTCAAATTGAAATCAGATGCTGACCACTTCAAGCCCCCGACCTACATCCTCTTTACAATCACAGAGGAAATGTAACATGGAGCTGCGCGACCTGTCCAGTGCAGTCAAAGAGACCATCTGTAATTGCAAACAGTTTTAGCAACCAAACCCTGGGCTTGGAAAATCATCATATGAGACGTGTCTTTACTCTAAGCACTCTGGTGTGCATTTATTCCTGACGACTGATGCAAGACTATCAATGAATATCACTGAAGCAGAAGGTGAATGTCAGCTAGATGAACGCTAATTGTGTTTATTTAGCTCGCTGATCAAAATATTGCACCATGACATTTTTCTTTTCATGGATTATGTCGAAAAGTATCAAAATGCTGCATCATAATATTTTAGTTTTTTAATAATAGCTTTAAAAGTACTAACATATTTCATCATAGCAATGATATGGTTTAGTGTTTGTTACAGTTTTACTCAGTGGCTTTGGTGCATTTCCCACAACAAAATGTAAATAGTGTTGTGAGAAGTGCACCAAAGCCACTGAGAAAAACTGTAATATGCTTAGAAGCACCAAAATGTTGAATCATACCATTGTTTTATTTTTCACTATGCCTAAAAGTCGCAGAATGTTGCATCATAATATGGCTTATTTTTCTAACAAAATGCTTAAAAGCACAGAAATGTTGTATATAGGGACTTTAATTATTTATTAAAGAATTATTTAATTTAAAAAGTTTTTTCTTACTTAATTTTTGTCTTGTTTCAAGTCCAAATATTTACATTTTAAAGCAAAACTAGACTATTTGATTTACCCCTTTGGCAGATCATTTAGCTTGTTTTAAAGTATTTTTTAAATTATTTTGACTTATTTCTTCTGAAGGTGAAAACAAATCAATGTTTTTTACTTGATCTTCGAATTTGAGATATTTAGACTAGAAACGAGACAAAGTAAGATTATTATTAATATTATTTTATTTATTTTTTTTGCATTGTGAATATTTCATTTCTGTACCTGAATAGTGTTAGCTTACACAGAAAACTGTCAAACAGATCTATTCAAAACATCTTGTGAAACTGTGTTCATATCATAAAGTTTATCACAGAAAAATAAAACATCTCAATATCTGATTTTTCCAATATCGTGCAGCCCTTCTTAAAAGAATCGGAAAATTGCATCAAAACACAGATATGGTTGTTTTTCTTGTAAATAATGCCTAAAATGATCAACATATTGCATCATAACACTGATATGGTTTAGTTTTTTGAATAACATGCTTAAAAATATCAGAATATTGCATCATAACATTTACATTTTGCATCATAATAAGGTTTACCTATTTGAATAATGATAACATATGCCTTTTTAATAGCTCATTTAAAATATTGCATTGATATGGTTTTGTTCTTAATAATACTGGAATATTGCAAGATCTGATTTTTCCAATATCGTGCAGCCCTACTTAAAAGAATCAGAAAATTGCATCAAAAACACTGATATGGTGGTTTTTCTTGTAAATAATATGCTTAAAATTATCAACATATTGCATCATAACACTGATATGGTTTAGTTTTTTGCATAGCATGCTTAAAAGTATCAGATTATTGCATCATATCATTGACATGGTTAGTTTTTATTTTAATTTATGCTTAAAAGTATCAACATGTCGCATCATAATAGGGTTTAGCTATTTGAATTATGGAAATAATATGCTTTTTAATAGCTTAACTAAAAAAATTAATAATAATGCTGAAATATTGCTTGAAGTGAAAATCATCATATTTGTTGTGTTGCAGGCGACTGATGCAAGATTGTGAACAAATATCTCCAGCGCAGGCCGAAGCAGAAGGCGAATGTGAGTTAAATGAATGTTAATTGTGTTTTTCTCCATCTCTGCGTAGACCGAATCATGTTCTCATGTTACCTTTCAAACAAATGTAGCTTTCCCTGGCCGTCCTCAATATGATAACAAACTCCAGTCTATGCCATATTTAATGTCTACAGTAATTTTTCATGGTGTTTTTCACTCTCAGGCAGTGCGATACCGTAAAACATGTGAGCCCGGTCGAAGCGGATGATGAGTTACATAAAAAGTCAGGCAGAAGGGGACTGAACATCATCCAAGATCTTATTAGAGACAAAGAAGCATTCTCCTCTTCTCTGTCAAGGGTCCTCTCCGTCTGAAAGGAAAGTGCATGTTCTTGATTTCTAACACATGTATCAGAACACATAAAACAGTGTCTGTAGGACTGCAGGACTGCTCTTGATGTGCTGGGAAAGAGAGTTTAGGCCAGCGGTGATTTGCGGAGCCCACATTACTTATTCCGCTCTGATCGTTTTCATCCTCAAATACGCTGCAAGGAAAGTCAGGCTGATCCTGCAGGACGCAGAGACTCTAAACAAACATATTAGTGGTGTTTGTTTGCTTTCTGGACAGCCATGGGTAATGTTGACTTGATTACTTGCACTCCTTTTTTTAATTGTATTTAACTGACAGCAAAGACAAAAAGGAAATAATCATGTAACATATAAATGTATTTTCTAGTTCCACAAAAATGTTAACTGGTGCAACCATTTCAACATTGATAATAATAATTATTGTGATCGTGAAATCAGCGCATATGTTACAATGCACTCATGACTGGTGTACTGATGCTAAAAATGTAGCTTTGCATCCCATAAATGAATTTTATTTTAGAATATAATTAGAAAAAGGTTATTTTTAAAGAAGTTGCTCACCTTTAGAATTTTTTCGCTTCCACTTCCAGTTGGTGTTCATCGGTGTTGCATGTAATGCATTACAATATTGACTCCACCAAAAAGTAACTAGTTGCATTTCTTAGTTCTTTTTTATGGTAAGTAATGCGTTACGTTACTTTTGTGTTACTTTCTGTTACTTTTGCGTTACTTTTTCTGATCTGGCTGAGGTCTTCTTCTTCTTCTTCTTCTTCTTCTTCTTCTTTTAATAGAAGAGTCAACAACCCACTGTATAAGCTTCATTTACCTTTAAAAATAAATAAATAAATAAATAAATGAATGTAGGACAATGTAATCTTCAGAGAACTTCCTGACCCCAGAGCTAAACATGTTGTGTATACAGATTAACAAAGTATATAAAGTTTAAAGTAATGCGTTTGCTTCTTTTGTACTTTTTGTCTTATTAAAAAGTAAAATCACTGTCCATTCAGATAATCCTCTTATCCTTTTCTTCAATGCGCTCTAAATAATGAGAATATTTCTATCTGCGAAATGTACGGACCTGCCATCTTCATTTCTGTCTGTTCCTGCATTCTCCCATTGTGTGCAGGATTTAATGTGACTGTTTATTTTGATTCAGCAATTTTTTAAAAGCGAATTAACTAAACTTTCCAAAACTTTATTCAGTTAAACAAAGAGAAAACTGAAGTCTGGGAACAGGTAGATGTTCCCAGGTACTCAAGGTGAATGCGTACCTTGGCTCTAAGGGTCAAATAACAAAAAATAAGGTCAATAATCTAGTTTCAGTAGTCATGTCAAAGCAGTAACTAGATCCGCATACTACCATTTTAAAAAACAGTGCAAGAATTAAATGCTTTGTTTCCAGTGAAGACTTAGAGAAGCTTGTTCATGCATTTATCACCAGCACGGTGGATTACTGTAATGGACTCCTCGCTGGCCTTACTACCATATAAACTAGAAATCCCAAGGGTTCAGTCAAAGCACGGTGAATCTGCCTTCAGCTATTATGTCTCCCATACACCACCCCCCACCCCTCCCCTGACTCCTGGAATCAGCTTCCAGAAATGATCAGATATGCTCCAACACTAGATACATTAAAAACCAGACTGAAAACACATCTGTTTAGCTGTGCCTGTACTGAATGAGCACTGTGCTGCGTCCAACAGATCACACTGTTATGCCTTTCTTTTCTTTTTCATTCTTTTATAACCTGTTTTAACACATTTTAATCTGTTTTTATCTGTTTTTTATCTGTTTTATCTGATTTATTTTATTATTATTTTATTTATTTTTTTTTTTTACTTGTCTCTTTTATTCCTGTTTTTGTGAAGCACTTTTTAAACTTGCCTTTCCCTTGCCTAAACTTAAAAAGTAACTCGCGTTACATTTTTTAAAAAAATGTACTTAATATTTTTAAAGAAGTGCGTTACTTTACTCATTGCTTAGAAAAGTAA
Organism: Danio aesculapii; assembly: GCF_903798145.1. Classification (NCBI taxonomy): domain Eukaryota; kingdom Metazoa; phylum Chordata; class Actinopteri; order Cypriniformes; family Danionidae; genus Danio; species Danio aesculapii. The sequence goes on from NC_079457.1 coordinate 38,440,987, forward strand.
TATTACATAACTTGCGCTATTTGTAATTCGTTATCCCCAACACTGATGGTAATTGACTTACATTGTACTTTTGTTCCTACTAACTAAGTCTGTGGTGACCATCAACTGTTTGGATACTAACGTAATTTTATATACACACATATATAATTTTATTTATTTATTTTTTTTTACAAAATTATTGAATATGACTATAAAATATTTTTTCACAGTTAAAATCACTGTTTGTGTATATTTAGATATTTTGTGTTTCTAAAATATAAACAAAAATATTATTTTTAAGACCTAGTGCAGTATTTTAAAATTGTATTTGTTTATAATTTGGTCACACTTTATTTTAAGATACAATTCTTACTCTTAACAGACCATTAAGTGAATTAAGTGGAAAATATTATACATATTTCTTAAACATCTGAATATAAAATAAAACGTGCATGTGCAATCCAGTAACAAAACAACCCTCGTTCTGCCACCTCCTGTCTACTGCCCTCATTCCTGCTTCAGTCCTGTGAAAACACTTTCTCTCTCTCTCTCTCTCAAAAAGTAACGCCTCAGTCCTAAAACCACCATTAAGATCTGTCTCAAGACACCACTGTCAGCTTGCAGACCCGCTTGAGCAGTAAAATAAAGACGTCCGGCGGGTCTGCCTGCTCCCCCTCCTCCCCCTCGTCCTTCAGCCTTGACCCTGTGCTGGTCTTTCCCTCGGCAGCTCTCAGCGGGTCACGGAGCTGCTGTGTGGAGTCTCTGTGTGGGAAGCCGTCGCTCCTCTCACTCTCACACGCACCTCCGCGCTCTTCCTCTTCACCGCTTCCTCCTGCTGCCGCCCGTCACCGCTTGTGCTCACACACACGGCTTTTTGTTTTGTGTTTGGATGGTTTTGTTCTGTTTTCTTTCCCCATCTCTGCCTCGCTCTCCTCGTCTGTCCTCAGGGATTGGCAGAAGAATAGCGGGACAGTAAAGCTGAGGTGTTCGCATTTCCTCTGGCTCAGTGAGGGCTCCTGTCACTCTCGCTCTTCCTCTTCCTTCATCATCTTCATCTTTTAAAAGCAATAGTTCAGCCGCCATCACATCATTTATTCGTGTTAATTGGGGTAGTTCAGCCAGAACTTAAAATTGTCATTATTTATTCACTTGTTCCAAACCTAAGCCCTAATTCAATAGTATCTGATTGCAGACTTGCGTATGCAAGGTGAGACTTGCAATCTCAGACACAATACACTCAGTGGAGCTAGTGACATCACTGTAAAGGGTGGGGTTAGGTGTGTGCGTTAACGGATTACAAAACACCAAAATACTTTTGAGATGTTGACAGCCATATATATGTCCAACACAATCTCACGGCAGTTCTTAACTTTTTGATTTAGTGGCTAATTCGTATGAATTTGTACAATCTAATTCGTACATTTTCGAACAATTTGCACATCCCCCAATGACGGTTGGGTTTAGGGGTGGGGTTAGGTGCCACGCCTCCTTTTTAAAATCATACAATTCCGTACGACTAAACTCGAATTAGCCACTAAACTGACAAAACATAAAATACTTACGTTTTCTCGTGAGATCAGGCTGAAATGTCCCACTTTGCTAAAAACACTATTAGGACACATATATTTCACCAAAAAAAAGTGAAAATAGTTTTTTTGCATTATTCAGAGCAAATTTGTGGCAGGGAGGTTGTTTTGTAAATTCATTAATTCACGAGGAAGACTTGATTTTAACCAATCAGTGTGCTCTATTGTGAACGAGATGCAACTTCATTATTATGCATGATGGCTTTGAAGACTCCTTTTACCTGTTACATTGTTCAGAGAGACGCCACGTTGTGTTGCCAACCGTAATTCAAACAAGTAGTAGAAGAATTGTTCGGAGACGTGTCGTCAGTGTTGCGTTCATAAATGTGTCGCAACGAAGGTTTTGTTTCCATTTCCCCGCGATGAGAGCACATCTGTGGATAACAGGTGTCTGCTAACACGTGACAAAGCTGGACTCGCCCATTTTCCTGACTTTTTTTAAAATAGAGATGTGAAAACACCCTGCTAAGACAAGGGGGGTGGGGGGTTATGACCCTTTAAAAGCTTTGCATGCAGCGCACCTTGCATCTGCATCCAGACACTTCTTGCCTTATCTCACGAGGAAACATAACTATTTTACATATTGTACGAAAAGTTGCTAATTCGTACAAATTCATACGACTTCATTCATATGAATATGTAATATTTTTAAATGCAGGCATGCCCCCAAAACCCTTCGGGGATACTAAAATGTGTGTATTAGATAAATTAAAGATTGTAAATTAATACAAATTAACCATTAAGTTAAAAGATTACAAATTGATGTGCAAACACAAAATAAATGCCGTGTCTGAAAGCGTAGACAGATGAATTGTTGCCTCGCTTTCCTGTTAACCAGAGACTGTGGAGTAGGCGATAAATGTAAATGTATAAATAAAATGCAAATATGCATCTGAGAGTAAGTGCCTATATATATATAGTAGGTAGTGCTGTCGCCTCACAGCAAGAAGGTTGCTGGTTTGAACCTCAGCTGGGTCAGTAGGCGTTTTTGTGTGGAGTTTGCATGTTCTCTCTGCATTCGCGTGGGTTTCCTCCGGGTGCTCCGGTTTCCCCCACAGTCCAAAGACATGCGGTACGAGTGAATTGGGAAGGCTAAATTGTCCGTAGTGTATGAGTGTGAATGAGTATGTATGGATGTTTCCCACAGATGGGTTGCGGCTGGAAGGGCATCCACTGCGTAAAACATGTGCTAGATAAGTTGGTGGTTCATTCCGCTGTGGCGAACCCAGATTAATAAAGGGACTAAGGCGAAAAGAAAATGAATGAATGAATATATATTTGTGTGTGTGGGGGGAAGGGGGTGCGTGCCGCAGTACAGCTTTATGTCTAGCAACGCCCGTTAGTGGCTAAATTGTACGAATTCATACGAGCTCGTATGAAAATGTACGATTTTAAAAAGGAGTGGCACTCAACCCCACTTCCGAACCCAACTGTCATTGGGGGATAAGCAAATCATACTAAATTGTACAAATGAGATCATATGAATTCATACGAATTAGCCACTGGATCAAAAAGTTACCAATTGTGCTATCGTGTTGGATAATTACTGAGCGCTCAAGTTTCACTCTTGGTATTTAGACAGTAAGACACTTTTCCTACATGTTGAGTATAAATCCTATGCACACGATTCCCTGAACTTCTGGTAAAAGGTTAATGTGACTATTTTTTTTATTTCATTGGGTTCCTTTTACAGCTTCGATAATGTAATTTAATTAAAATATAATCAGTTAAATAGACTTAATAATTTGTTTAGTTTTTCAAGCGTGAAATGAGATGAAAGGCTGTTTAAACAAGCGCTGTGAAGAGCAGCAGGGGAGCGCAGAAACTCCTTTGAAAATACTGGAGGAAAATAAATTTCCATATTTTAAAGACATGGTGTGGAATAAGGGAATTTAATGTCGTGCTTCTTGTCTGGTCTGAGACCCACGTTTATAAATCAGGCAGTAAAGATCATTTCATTTTTAAAGAAACCAGATCTTAATCGCTTCAGTGTTATAATGACATTTCACCAGAAGAGCTTGAGCTGGCTTACTGAAAATTAAAAGTCTCTGTGCATATACCCTGTTGACAGAGAGCTCCATCTTTCATGCAAGCCAATGCAAGCCAAGAAAATGCTAGAGTCTCATACACAGAGAACCAGAGATGGCAAAACTAAACTGTACTCGAGTACAGATACTCATGTTTAAAATGATGGTAACTCTGGTAAGTTGAAGTACTGACTACACTTTTGTACTCAAGTAAAAGTAAAGAAGTATGACCTGAAATATGTACTTAAGTAAAAAGTATTAATTATTACTACCTGTTTTAGTTTCAGAGAGGTAACTATACTGTACATCATATACAGTTGCGCTCAAAAGTTTACACACCCCTTGAAAAATGTGTCAGACAAGTTCTTCAAGGGGTGTGTAAACTTTTGAGCACAACTGTATAAATCTATTTGAAGAGTTTAGATGCAAAAACCTCTAAATGTCCTTTTGATACTCTAATGTGTAGGCTCAGAAAAGTTACTTTTATATTGACGAATAATTTATAACAATTGCCTTTAAAGTGAAATACTTGAAGATAAACATAGGAAGCTGAGAAAAATGCTAATTTTAGGAGAAAATTTCAGATGGCATTTAGAGGTTTTTGCATCTGAACTCTTCATTTGTTGTTTGTGTTGTTTGTTTACAGAGTATTGTGTATAGTGTAACGGGTAAAATAATTTAATGCTGTTAATAAATTTTTGCACCATCTTTTTTCATGTGATAAATGCCTGATCCTTGGCATTGTGTTTTTATTCATAAATCACCCAGTATTAATACTTTTGATGTTCTATAATATTTATCTAACAATCTATCTACAAAAAATCAATAAAGACAACAGTGTATATACCAAGCGGCAACCTCCCGTTCTCCCTCATGAAGTAAATACGGAAGTAACTGAAACTGCAATTCATCGATATTCTGCTAGGCCTGGCTCCATAATAGAGCAAATTTCTATTGAGCCCACTGTTAAAATGGCCAGTTTTACAGCAGAAAAAAAAGTTGTTTACAGCCTGGTACAAAGAACGATTTTTGTTCATATAGCTAATATACCCTTCATGACAACTGTGAGGGGGGTGCATTTTTTTTTTTTTATATATCTCATCTGTTTCATTTATATTAAGTTATATTAAGTCTGCATAATTAAGGGTGGGGCCACATGAGTGACAGCTAGGTCTTGCCGGTTGCCATCACGTCACCTGATTCTGGCAGATTAACCGCTGAGCTCGGCATACACATCATGTTTTTGTGTTGTTTTATGTGGCTTTGCACAGTTTGCATTTTCCTCCTTTAAAAAAATCATCGTAAGAACAATGCTTAGTGGCTCTATGTATTACAACAGTATTTTTAAAAGACTAAACACTTGATTGATATGCTGTACAACCAAGCACATGTGGTCAGAACACAAACAATTCACAGGTGATAAAGTATTAAGCATTTCTTCCAAAGAAAAGCCTGTCTCCACTCACACTCCGCTTCTTTGCCTTTGTTTGGTATTCCCCGGTCAGTGCAATAACGCAAGAACAAAATGGCGACGGTGGGCCACGCCTACTTGTAGCTTCTTTTGCGCTCGTCAGAAACCTATGGGTGACGTTACGAATACTACGTCGATATCTTTAACAGTCTATGGTATATGCACGTTAAAACTTCCAAACCGCTTTTTTTTTTTTAGAATTCTGCATTAGAAAATATGGACTTGTTGGAAATAAACCTCATCGCATAACATATTCATAAATGCATCTTATTATCGAATATAAACATAAAATCAGACATGTTTATCGCTGACTCCCTCTGTCTCATTCATGTTCGCCATTCTTGCCGTTCCCATGGTGCGTGATCAGAGGTTGAAAAGGCCGTACACTGCAGCACAGGTGTGCAATGACAGAAATAGATTGAATCAAAAGGCATTCAAATTGCTTGATGACAAGAAATACAGTAACATAGATCACGGCTCAAAACGCATTTAAACAAAAGTAACGAGCCCGATTTAAAAATGTAAGGAGTAGAAAGTACAGATATTTGTGTAAAAATGTAAGAAGTAAAAGTAAAAAGTTAAAAATAAATAGTGGAGTAAAGTACTGATACCAGAAAAATCTACCTCAAATCTGCTAATGTTCTCCTAAAAGCCCCATTTTATTTTCTATATCACTTGTGTTACTTGTGCCATGGCACGTTCAGCTCTTCTGAAAGGTCACAGAGAAGATAAAGCCGTAATCCATCTTATCATAAATTGTTTTCACATTGTTTATGATCCACTTCCAGCCCCATGCTGTTTTATTTTTACTTAACTGAAGGCTCTAATTCTTTGCATTGATCTCCACCCACCACTGCTCATCACCGCTGAGATTCATCTATCAGCTGCTCTGGGCTTGAGTCAGTGTGTATATGGAGCTCTGAGCGCTGGCTGGAAGATATTCGTGATCTCAGTGCGTTTTGATGGAGAATTTGTGTGAGGAACGGACAGATGCGGGACGGGTGGCCGTTATATATTTCAGCATGCCTGCACTCATTGTTCGGGTCTTGTGGCATGTCAGTGTGGCATTGTTTTTCAATGACCTCCTGGGAGTGTGTGCGAATATATGTGTATTTGTGTGTGGTTGGGGGGGGGGTTGGTGAGAGAGAGAAAGAAAGGGAGAGAGCATGTGTGGCCTCAATAGAAGCCATGGCTTTAATTGGTTTTAAGTATATGCTATGCTTAAGTGTATTTGTGCGTCTGTGTTTCTGTGTCAAGATCATACATGCCAGGTCCTGCTTATTTGCATTTTTAAAAAATACATTTATATTAATTTATTTAATAATAATAATTATTATTATCATTAAGAACTTTGAGCAAACCCTAATGGAGGATGGGACAATAGCTACTTTTCCACTGTTGGCCCAGGGCTTTTATTGCGCTGGCCGGGGCCAATAGATTCAGAGCTCAAGCAGCTTAGCCGAATCATACTGTATTTTCACTTCATACTGTGCCTGCAAATGTTTGAACCTTTTTTTGAATTGTACTATTGTGTGTTGATCTGTAGCTTCCAAGCTTGGCAATGACGTATTTTATGATACATCCTTGTTTCAGTTGCGAACGAAGGTGAAGAGGGTTGGGGAGTCGCTGAGGAAAGTAAAAAGCGGGTGTGGGGAGGAGGAAGGTCAGTAAAATGAGGTGCTGGATCAGATTTCAGACTGCACAAATCAAGTCCTGCGTTGACCCCAAGGAAACCCGGACAATCCACACCCCAGAAGTTAGCGTGCAAATGTGAATGACCTACCCACACACTGCCATGCTTGCTTTAGACCTTTCATTTGAAACGCATCTATTGAGGCCACGTGGTCTATGTTCTCCAACTTCATTGTTGCCATGGCCGTAAGGAGCTGTGGCTGTAATCCACAAACTTGCTGGTGAACAATAAAAGTAAGGTATGCCGTCAAACTGAAGGCTTAGTTGGCTTGTGAGACTCCCGAAGCTGCTGATGGATCAGGACAGGTTTAACATGATGCAGCTCGGGCAGTCGTGGAACCAAAACTTGGGCCTGGGAGTTGTTTAAGGAGACCATGGAAGAATACTATTAGTTGCCTCAAAGAGATTCTGGCAAACTGTTCAGCATCTCAGGAAGGAGAAGCAGTTCTTCATCAAAGCTGTTTGTAGTGGAAGTGGGGAGCTGTTGACCTTTAACTGGGAAGGTTGTCTGACAGTGGAAGTAATACTTAGAGGATCTCCTTAAGCCACCTGTCATGCCATTGAGGAAGCAGAGGTGGCAGATGCAGGGGTTGATTTGTCCATCATCCAAGCTGAAGTTTCTGAGAATCTCTGCAACTCTACAGTGGTAGGGCAGTGGGAGTGGATGAGATCTGCCCTGAGCACCTCAAGTCTCTAGGTGTGATGGGACTGTCATAGTTGACACTTCTCTGCAACATTGTATAGAGTTTGAGAACAGTGCCTCTGGACTGGGCAAGTGGGGTGGTGTTCCCCATTTTTAAGAAGGGGACCAGTGGGTATGTCCCAATTATAGGGGAATCTATCTTCTCAACCTCCATGGAAAAGTCTATGCCAGGGTCTATGCCAGTGCTCCATGAGTTTGCCTGTGTCCTTCATGGCATTCTGTGGCTGGTGCTCTGGGGCTAGGGGTTTGAGGCATGGTGTTAAGAGAGCTGTCTGTTCTCTGTATGACCACCCTGCACTGGACAGGGATGAGAATCAGCACCTCCAAGTATGAGGCTATAGTGATTGATGGGAAAAAGGTGGCTTGCCATCTTCAGGTTGGAGGAGAGTGCTTAACCTATGTGGTGGAGTATGAGTATCTTTATGTTTTGTTTATGAGTGAAGGAAGGATGGAGTGTGAGAATATTGCAGTAGCAGCAGCAGCAAAGTAATCATTGTACCAGTCTGTTATGATGGAGAAGATGAGCTCTCGATTTACCTGTCAATCTATGTTCATACTCTTACAAAAGGCTGAAACGTGTTTCCTTTCCAGGGTGCAACTTCAGAGATAGGGTGGGGAATTCTGTCACCCGGGAAGAGCTTGGAATAGCCTCACTTTTTCCTTCACATTGAAAGAAGCCAGATGCCTACCTTGTGGAGGTATTCTAGGCTTGTCCCACTGGGAGAAGGCCTCGGCGAAGACCCCTGACATGTTAAAGCATTTATGACTCTCTGCTTACCTGGAAATGTCTTGAGATCCCTTGGATATAGATGAATGTAGGGCTGCACAATTAATTAATTTTTTCATTCATTTTCTTTTCAGCTTAGTCCCTTTATTAATCGGACGTCGCCACATCGGAATGAACCGCCAATTTGTCCAGCATATGTTTTACTTCCAGCTGCAACTCATGACTGGGAAACACTCATACACTCTCATTGACACACATACACTATGGAAAATTTAACGTACCCAATTCACCTATACACCGCATGTCTTTTGGACTTGAGGGGGAAACTGGAGCACCCAGAGGAAACCCACGCAAGCACAGGGAGAACATGCAAACTCCATACAGAAATGCCAACTGACCCAGCCGGGGCTTGAACCTTCTTGCTACTCACTATGCCACCTGCACAATTAATAAAATGTCTAATTACAATCACAATTACCAATGCCACAACTAAATAATAGTTCGAAGACACGATTATAAAAAAAAAGTAAAAATAATAATAATTTAATCTGCATGCATGAGATCATGTTCCCCTACTACTAAGGTCTTATGTTTTTTAAATTATGGCATGTCATTTCTGTCTCTATGAGGTTGTGACATGTTTACATGCTCAGTGTAGCCTATATCAGTGTGTGTGTTTGACGTCCCATCAATCAGCGCTAAAGTTAATCTTTCACATAATAGTGGAAGTTCTACTCATTTAAATGAACAAACACAGCAGTGAGAGCTAAACACAAACTCGAAGTGTCAAACTCGTCCAGCTATTTATGCTGTCATTATTACCTGGGTTTTGATATCGTGAGCACACATAGGATCAGAAACGTGCACACTACACATTTATCCATGTTTTAACTATAATTAATTAAGATTTTTTTTAAATTTCACAGTCACTGGACCTTAGAGCATGAATGTACACAGACATTCTGAATAAAAACCTACTTCAGAGTGCTCTTGACCTCAGACTGGGTCGACAGTTCATCTTGCAGCAGGACAATGACCCAAAGCACACTGCCAAAATATCAATAGAGTGGCTTCACAACTCGGTGAATGTCCTTGAGTGGCCCAGGCAGAGCCCAGACCTAAATCCTATTGAACATCTCTGGAGAGATCTGAAAATGGCTGTACTGTCGCTTCCCATCCAGCCTGATAGAGCTTGAGAGGTACTGCAAAGAGAAATGGCAAAATTCCCAAAGAGAGGTGTGCCAAGCTTGTGGCATCATATTTAAAAAGACTTGAGGTGAATCATCAAAGTATTGAGCAAAGGCTGCGAATACTTATGTACATGTGATTTAATTATCTAATTATCTAAATAATATGTATCTATAAAATTATATATTTATAATTATTAATGTTTTCAAAAAAACATACAAACAAAAGCCCATAGACTTCCACATTTCTTTCTCTGCACACAGTACACAAACTCACATTCACAGCCATACCAGTGTCAGCACAATTCCCAGAAACAGTCCATTCCTCCACCACCCTCTCAGGGCCTGCAGCGCCTCGCTCTCCAGAGAACAGGCATGCCAGGCGCCAGGTCCATGCACACATACGCACACCCACAAAAACAGACACACTTACACACACACACACACACACACACACACACACACACACACACACACACACACACACACACACAGAGGACATGTCCACTGTCAAAATGCCACATTCTCATTTACACTTTCTCCTCTTGTCCGTTTCAGCCATGTGCGTTTTGTTTGTGAGTGTTACAGCGGTTGTAGTATGCGAGTGTGTTTTCCCCTGCTGCGCTGGACTGCTGACTCAGCAGTGTGTGGTGTCTCTGTGCTTTTTAGTGTGTGTGTGTGGCCTCTTTGCACTTTATTTGCCCTGAGATCTCACGTTCAAACAAGCCAGCCACTGCCCAGCACAGCTAACTTCTTTAAACAGTGCATGACGGGTAGTTTTATGAGTGAGACGGTACCCTCTCTGTATTTAAAGGCTAATTTCATGAGCGTGTGTTCATGCTGCTCCATGACAGCGTGAGTGTTAGCTGTGCCAGTTAAAGTCTATATTTAACGCTAATTGTTGAGGAGACGCTTTGTTTACCCCCTCTGGAGCCATGTGGCTTGTTCGGTACCTAACCAAAGTATTTGCTGCAAGTATACAGTCACTGATGCTTAAAATATGCTGAGATGTTTTATGTCGACATGTTCGAGAATGTAGCTACAGTTGTGTAAAATGAACATTCTTGGATTGTTTGTCAAGCCTTAAGTTATTTAAAATATATAGAGCTTTCTAATGTAGAACAAAAAATAAGAGATACAGTGTTCTCCGTTTAGATCAGTGATGATTTTAATAATTTTGTATATTTTTGTTTACTGAATAAAAACATCACACAGTAGTCACACAAATTAGTCACACAAAGCCATGATGTGAAGTCTGATTTTTTTTTATTTTAAAAGTCACCTATGATGAAAATCATCTTTTTTAAGCTGTTTGGACAGAACTGTGTGTAGGTATAGTGCGTCCACAATCATATTAGGGTGATTTAAAGACAATACATCTTTTTTTTTACTTCCTGAGATTAAAATAGGATCTAAATCCCTCCCATTTTGAGGCTCACCGCAACGTGACTTAGGAGTGCGATTTTTCCCTGCCTACTGAATTGATTGACAGCTGCGTATTAACATGTCTTAGTAACGCGTATAATCATATCAACAAGACAAGACGTGAGCAAAGCAACTGGGATAAAAAGATCTGTTCATCTTTCTGTGATCATCAATCATCAACAAATGTGATCAAGAGTGAGCTTTACAAGTTTAAAACGTTTTTAAAACAGTGCCTGTCTGTAATGAATAACAGCGATTTTACCGTCTTTATCACCACAGACGCGTGTCAGTACAATTATAAAGAAGTCGCTTCAATCCCGGTTTGTGGACGTTAAATCAGATTCGTTTGTACATTAACATAACGAATATCCATACAGCAGTGGATATTAACGTGTATCCTGTCACATTTGCTGTGCAAAGCTAAACGCGCATGCTGTGTGTGTATGTGTGTCTGCTGTGTGTGTGTGAACTTTGTAATGACATTGTGTGTGACTAATCAAAAGGCTTGAATTAACTCCACAACAAATACATCAAATAATCATTGGGAAAGTTCTTACTGTAGTATTTCTCACAAATTTTACGTGAGATCTGCTTCCTTTATGCTTCCTTCATGTCTGTCACTGTTTATCAGGCACAGCCGGAGACTAAGGCACTCTGACAGGCACGTGAGCACAAGCATTAAAAGCACAGGCAACAAAAACAGCTAAATAGTGTTTAGAGCAGAAAATTCAAACATTTTGAAAGGTATAATAAATAATCTGATGTGTTTTGAGCTGAAACTTTACAAACACATTCTGTAGACACAAAAGATTAATTAAATCTTGGAAAAGGGAAAATCAGGTGCCTTTAAAAAAAAAAAAAAAAAAAAAATATATATATATATATATATATATATATATATATATATATATATATATATATATATATATATATATATATATATATATATATATATATATATATATATATATTATTGAAACTGCAAGTCTGAGAGTAGAATCCAAAATTTTGTGGATATCTATTTAATATTAGTCTATTTATTTTAAAAAACAGTGACCACTTTATTTCAAGGTTTTAATCAGTTTATTCCACAAAGCAATCATGTGATTGGAAATGAATCTTTTGATCCAGTTATTTTTAATGTTGTCAGTTTGCGTTTGATTTATATTTGTAGTAAGATTTAGTTTGTCAGTCAAGTGATGTCTTATTTGGAATGAAAAGTCTTTTGAATCAGTACTGTTCAAAGAATCTTAACTGGTCTGTGTCATCAAATTCATTAAATACTGGTCTAAATTTGAAAGAAATCCGTTCTGATTAAAGAATCAGTGTGCTGTTCTGAATCAGTTTTGAATCAAATTCTCTAGTGTATGACTTTGATTTTAGTTTGAATGTTACAAAGTGATTTCAAGTTCTGAATCAATGACTCTTTTAAATCAATTCTTAAAGGGAGACAAGGGCTGTTTCTCAATTCCAAGAACACAGAGAACCCACTCCTGTTCTTGTGTGTAATTATTTAAACATTTACAGCATTCATACAACGATTTGTTTTTCCCTTTTCAGTGTATATAACATGCATAAGGACCTTACAAATATACTTTGCACAACACAAATAAAACATATTTTAAATAAAATTTCACAAATAAATACCCTTAATGTGTTCATGCCTTTATTAAGATTTTCATGTTAATATTTACATTAATGTCTCATTTAGAGAAACTCCTAAGATAAATCAGTTCGATCTCTGAACTTTAATAATAAATCTATATAAAATGCTGTGCTTTTCACCTCTTTTATTCAGCCCCAATGACTTCTGGGAGTTCAGTGCTCAAGTTTGCATCGGTGTGTCCTCGATATCAAGAACACATCGGGAACTTTCATGCATCCTCCGTTCTTGTGTTCATGAGTTTTGGAACTGAACTTTGATGCATGTGATGATGACGTTACATGAGAATACGACGCAAGATCACTGAAGAACGCATATTGAGAAACAGCCATTCACTTTTACTGATTTAGTTTGGCAAAGACTACAGGGAACAAAGTTTGAGTATTACAAAAAATATATCTGGGCTAGTGATATCACAAATGCTTCAGGTTATGTGCATTCACCAATGCATTCACACTGCGCAGCTAAGGGGCGTGGCCAGAGGCGCTCTAACGTAATAGCAGAGAAAGCTACAATGCCGTCCAAACTCTGCTATTTCTACAAAGCTCGTTCTGTTTCTATATTTGGGCTTCCAAAAGACACGACACAAATAGAGAAGTGCTTACAGTTGAATTATAATTATGTTTCAGAGGATTATAGAAAATATATAGCTAGCATTGGACAAAGGAGAACTTCCAGAATCTCTCCCAGTTTAGTGCTGGATTCGGCTAAAAACTCTTCAAAGAAGGAGCCGCTCCAACCATAATAGACGAAGCTGTGGATTGTGAAGCACAACCTGTAAGTATTTTTATTTGTTAAAATTGATCTATTAAATGCACAGTTTCTAGCGTTATTAGTATGTTGTAACAAGGATGTAAACAATGTAAAATGCTGTTTGACGCAGTTAACAATTTACAAATTCATATTTATCTGTCAAACCTTCGGATCTTCACCAGCGTGTGCATTGTCTCTCTCAATGCAGCTCCTTTCTGTGTGTTCTACCTCTCAAATAACAAGCTCACAAAAGATATGTGAACGTTTTATATTACTTACACACGCTTATAATCTGAATATATATGAAAGTCACTTGTCAGATTTAATTTTATAGAGCAGGCGTGAGGTTCAGCTGTGTCCTCTTCAGTTTCTGCCTGATTCGGGCTCAAACTGATACGGCTAACAGCTACTCTAACTGACAGTATATTCACAGCCAAGGCACAGCGCATGCTATCAGAGGCGTGATGTGATCATGTCTCATGAGGGCGGGTCTTTCGGAAGAACTTGGAAATATGACAGTCGTTTTCATGTTAGCTGAGTAGCTGTATATAATCGAAGTAGGACATATTAAAAAATAACCAATTTTTTTTTCCAAATGAAGCATGAGCACACAACCAAGCTTTAAAAATACACAATGGACCACCTCTTTAAATAAGATTCTATGAATCATAAAAGTTAGAATTTTTTTTACTTGCACAAAATGTGATCAAGCGAAGAGGAAGGATACATTCTTCAATTTGGAACTACCTGAATCTATGAAGTTTCATTTTCTATGAAGAATCTATGAAGGTTTTTTATGAAGTAACTTTAGTCTATTAGCCACACAAAGCAATCAGCTAGTTTCCAATTTAGAATGAATGACCCTTTTGAATCAGTTGTGTCATTGCCAGTTTGACTTTGTATTCGGTTACGTGATAACTGGTTTGAACAAATGACTCCCTTAAATCAGTTGTGTTCAAAGAATCAGAAGCCCTGTTCTAAATGAGTAAAGATGTCAGTTAGTCATGAACTTTTTTTTTGGTTTGTTCGTCACATAAAGACTCTTAAATATTGTTTACAAACAATTTTGATCATTTTATGCTTATTCAATATAAAGCTTGATCGCACATACTCTCATTCCCTTCCGTTATATTAAAATAAGGGGGCAGGAAATTGTTCCAAAATTCATTTTTGTGCTCTGTAGCAGAAAGTCCTGCAGGCTTGGATTAACACGAGGGTGTCCAAATGATGACTAAATATTCAGAGCGGTGAGTTATTCCTTTAATGCACAGACAACAAACATTATCTCATAAGATGAAGGAGTTTGCATGGATCCAATCCTCAGCAACATTCATCACTCATATCCACACACTCCCGAGTCAAGTTGAGAAATCCCCTCCCTCACGTATTTAACATTTTCCAAATAGCTGCGCAAACCACAGAATAGTTCCCCTCGTTTTGTGGCAAACATAAACATTGGAGACTCTCTCCCCTCGAAGATGGCCGCCGCATCACATAAAGAGTTTCCAGCGGCCAAATGCAGCTCTACTTTCTCATTTTGGGGCACTGACAATTATATAGCATGGACACCGCATCGTCTAACAAAGTATTATCTAGAAGTCGCAGAGTCTAGTATGTCTCACTTCAGAATGTAATATCATTAAGTCTAGAAACTTAAATCAAAGCTCGTTCTTCCCAAAGATAAACAGCACTCAAAATAACACCAACAGAAAAAGCCACAGTCGTCTCAGTGAAAACTGACCCACGCTGCTGAATTCTATATCTTCGTCTGCTGCATTTAAAGAATCTCAAAAGACAAAGATGTTGGTGAAATGATCGAAGGGTCCAAAAATGCATCACTTTTTTTAAAGCCAGGCCTGCCTGTGGATAAATGTTGTTGGCTTTATTGGTAAATATTATAATACTAACATCTAACATACAGTGTTATGTTACTTTATGTTAGCTTATTAGTGCATGTTGAATTGTTATTTTTTGTGGAGAGGAGCAGGTCAGTCATTTTTAAATTTGGCATAATTAGGCTATATCAAGCACAATTAATATGAAGAGAAGCATGATATGACTTTAAAGATGACAAAATTCTGAATTAGGTCACACTTTTAAATGTAATGTACAATTCACACCTACTTTAGCTCAATAAACTACTAATTGACTGGTTATTAATAGTTAAGGCAGTAGTTGGGTTTAGGTTTTGCGTAGGATTATTAATGTAAAATAAGACCATACTTTATAAGTGCTAATAAACAGTTAATATCTTAATAATAGCCATGCAGTACGTTAGTAGTAAATGGTGTGAATTGTTACTTAAACTAAAGTCTTAGCAAAAATTGATATGGCATCGTATTCTTTGGTCGATTTGTGACCAAATTTGGTCACATTTTATTTTACTGTACACTCTAAAAACGTTGGGTTATTTACTTAACCCAATGGTTGAGTTAAAAATATTTGGTGCTTTGTTGGGTTATTTTAAACGTTTATTGGGTTATTTATTTAATAACTCAACCAGTTGTGTTACAATTTTTGAATTTCAACAGTCAACTGATTGAACTGACACAGAACCGCTGAATCAATATGCGTACGTGATGTTGCTCTTGCGTTATAAAGTTTATGCAAGCTCTAATGCAGTAAATTACAGCAGAAATGCAGCAAATTGCCCCTTCGTGTCATGTTTTTTTATATCTGTTTCACCTGGACTCTCAATTATTGATAATACAAACGTTCGCGCTTCATGGCCGATCTATATGCGGGTAAAACGCTTTCTCTACCTCCGTGTTCGTCTCTACAGTTGTTTTGGAGGAAATGATACACGTATTTGAGATATTCCGCCGTCATTTTTGTCTTTAGGACCCAGGAGAGACATCAAACCGGAGTCGCGTCCAGTCTTGTTGAAGGTATGTTATGTTGTCTAAAAAACACTGTCCTTTCGCTAGGAAACCATATTGTAACAACTAAATGGTAATATAGACACATTTATGTGCTACATTTTGTTCAGGAAGTTGCTGGTTTTCCCAAGAAGTACTGAATCCGAGTATTATATTATTATTGGTAATTATTCGCCGCTAGAGGGCGCAGAATGGATCGCAACGTGAGAGAGTTACCCTGGACAAGAGCAGAGCAGAAGCTTGCTACATCATCTTTTACCAGAAGAAGATTCATTATCCATTTCAAGGTACTTGATTATTAACTATTGAAAGGTAAATGTTGTTATTATTAGTGTTTGTGTGTACTTTATTGAAGGCCCTGAAAATTGCATTTTCCCTACATCTTATACCTACAGGGATGAAACCACAACCCTGATAATGTTAGACGCTAATATAAATGTTTAATCGGTTATATATGTCATACCACAATTAAATATAAGCTTAAAAAATTATATATATATATATAAGAATTGTAACATCTGCTAGCTTTGTATAATAATAGTAGTAATATATGCTAATAATACAAAGCCCTTAAACATACATTGTCCTTACCCAGTTTTCAATTCAGGTGAGATTTTAGTGATGCTGTGACCCCTCAACTGATAAATGTTGTCTGTCAGCTCATGTTAATTTGTGGTTTATTTAATTTTTTGTTTGTTTGTTCATTGTAGGTTGCTCTGGACAGAGCGAGCTTTAATCCTCCTTGATAATCTTGTTGAGAAAGGTGAGAAAACAACAGCTCTGTATTTTGTAATATGTACATGATGTAAAAATGCACAGATACACACACTTAAGCAGTATCATATACTGTAAAAGTGTCTTTACATCACCATATGTCTTAAAATCAAATTATACATTTGTAATTCTTCTGTAAATACATTTATACTTCTTTGAACAGCACTGGTAGTGTGTAAAAACACAAATGCCTCTTTCAAAAACATTTCTGTGGCTTATTTGAGTGTAAATTTGGTATTAGACTCTGTATCAGGCATGAGGCCACAGGTAAGTACAGATGACTAATATAGAGTCTAAGCACAGTTCAGAACTTCACTCCTGGAACATTTGACCAAATAAATTGCGATATTACAGACATTAACCTATTTATATTAATTCTTGCATTATGAAAATTTACTGACAGTTTCCAGTTATTTCAGTAGAAATTTGTTATCAGGAGTTTGACTCTTTTGCAAGTTTCTGAGCATGAGACTTAAGCACACTGATGAACATCAGTGCACAATTGACCATTTAAAATGGACATTATTTGCCCACCAAATTTGCTAATGTGATGCACCTTAACAACTCACATAAAATACTAATCATGCAGCTAAAAGCACATTTTCATAGTTTTTTTTCTCTTTATCTGTTTAGGGTACCCCTGGAGATGACCACTTGCAGCCTTCCAGTTATCTTTTCTCCGTTGCTAAACTGGGTAAGTACATGATTTTAGTTTTTATTTGGTCCGGCATACATGTGCAAATTTAAAATTTCTGTTTTAAGGTTGGAGTGAACATCATTTGGTATATGGAGGAGTAGGTAACTAAACCATTCTTGGTGTGAAAGTCCATAGCATTTTCTCCTCTGTTCAGTGGGGACTATGAAGTTTTTGATTTGCTTTGTCCTTTAAGTTATCATTTGTGCTCAGCAGAAAAAATAAATAAATCAACAACTTGAGGGTGAGTAAATGATGAATACACCCAAAAATCGTTGAAACACCCATACACTCAATCAGCAGCAGAGGCGAATCCATCATGTCCTGGAGCTGGGTCAGTTGGCATTGCTGTGTGAAGTTTGCATGTCTCTCACAGTCCAAACGCATGCAGTATAGGTAAATTTAATAAACTAAATTGCCCGTAGTGTATGGGTGTTTCACTGATTTTTGGGTGTATTCATCATTTACTCACCCTCAAGTTGTTGATTGTTTTTTATTTATTTCTGCTGACCACAATTGATAACTGTCCCCACTGACTTCAACAGAAGAAACAAATGCTTTGGAATATCATTGTGGACCAAGAATGGTTTAGTTACCTATTTTGTTCAAAATATCATGTTTTGTGTTCATCTAAGGAGAGATTTAGAACAAGGGGAGGGTGAATTAATGATGACAGAATTTCCATTTTTGTGTAAAATATCCCTTCAATAAATCCAGTGTACTGTTTGCATGGCATGGATTTAAGTGCTGTTTTTGTTTATTTATTTTTAGATTGCTCAGGATGGGTATTTTATACCCACACACCAAAGAAACTTTTTGAGGTTTGGGGAGATGCATCACTGCGGACCCTTTCGTATTGCAAAAAAAGAAGAGAGCCTTGGATCTACCAGTTCAAGCAAACATTTTATCTGGTGAGACAATCCTGCATAACAGCTCTGTTTTAATCCCAATTTATAGCATTTCACCTTTGATTTGAGGGGCATGTTTTGAGTTTAATTATTGTTTTTTTCTGTTTGATATAAAGACAGTCTTTGAGATTCCACTTTGGAGATGGTGCTTTAACAACTCTGCCAGCTCTCCTTTCTCCACTGCCATACAGATTGTGCAACAAGATGGTTCAGCCCTCATACCAGGAGGCAAAACAAGAATTAGTTGATTTGCGAATTCTAGGTGCATTATTTATGATAATAAATGTTGGACATTATTTCATTCATGTGTGTATACTTGTATTTCATTCAGTACTTAGAGGAGGAGGAGCAACAGAGACAGAACCCTCTTGTCCTGCTGCTTGGGGATGAACTAAACTGCTCTCAGGCGTTTGTTATTGTGAAAGGAGTGGCACTAAATTCATGGATTTAAATAAAGCTTTGCCAATGTAATAAAAGCTGTGTATTTTTTTTATTTACATATAAATATTACTACAACAATAATAATAATAATGATTTATTACTATATAGTGGTTCAGCCACTTTTTGGCAAAATAACCCAACAAATTAGTTATTTTTATAACCCAAATTGTTGGGTTAACCTTATCAACCCAATGGATTGGGTTAAAATAACCCAACAGAAGGTCGGTGCCAAATTGACCCATCTATGGGTTACCTGTTGGGTTATTATTAACCCAACTGTTTTAAGTGAGTACAATTCACGCTATTAACTAAGACTTAATAGCTGAACTAATAGCTGAAACTAATAATTAGCTGCTTATTAATAATTAGTAAAGTAGTAGTTTCATTTAGCAATTGGGTAGGATTAGGGAGGTATAAGACCCAATTCTATTTTTGTGTACCCCTGCCTCTTGAAACAGAGTGTGAAGGGGAAGGGCTTCAGGAAATCACTGAAGGCATCGATATCATGTTATCACAACAATATAATGTGGCAATAAGCTCGTAACTGTACTGTGCATTTAAACCGTGGCCATATTCATCCATGTAAACACACAAAAAACAACATTAGCGTTATACCAGACACTGTAAAAAGATCATTCCCAGCCATTAGACTTTTCTGATAGGGTATTCGAGAGTCATCGAGTGACAGAACGTTGTGAGACTGTTATACAAGAGTTATTATTATGGATTATAGATAGCGAAATTTAACGGTTTTTATTTTAGCTTTTTTTTTTAAACCATGATGGTAAAACACGAACGCGGTTATGAATCCATTAAAACATGTGCTTGTTTGTTGTAAAAATTTGTAATAATGACAAATAAATACTAATTTGTGCATCCCCTAACTTCCGCGTGCAGCTATGCTGTTGTTGTGGCTGGTGTATTCTGGGAAATTTTCTTACCCCTTGGTTTCGAGTGTGGTCCTGAAAAATCCCCGTTTGAAGGAGTATCTAGCCCTTCCACTTAGCCCTACGCCTTCAAGCTAAAGAGAATTGGGACATCCCTACCCCTTCACGTGAACGCACAAACCAAGGGATAGGGCTACGGGGAAGGGCTAAGGGGTGGAATTGGGATTGGGCCTTTATTTTACTTAACAATTCACGCTATTAACAAACCATTAACTAAGATTATTAGCTGAAACTAACAATTAGCTGCTTATTAATAGTTAGTAGTAGTAGTTGGATTTAGCAATTGGGTAGGTTTATGGAGGTAGAATAAGGCCCAATCCCAATTCTATTTTTGTACCCCTACCCATTCCCCTTGGCCCTTGAAACAGAGTGTGAAGGGGAAGGGCTTTAAAATTTACCCCTAAGAAATGAGACAGCACTACAGCACCTGCACACGTCATCATATGTCATCGTGATCTCTTGCTTCATATGAGATCAGACAATCGCGACTGCTGTAGTTATTCCAGTTGTGTTATTTTTTGGTATTTATCTTCAGGAAATCACTGAAGGCAATGATATCATGTTATCATGATGATCTAATTTGGCAATAAGATTGTAACTGTGCATTCACGCTTTGGCCATATTTATCAATGTAAACACACAAAACAACATTAACATTATAGCAGACACTGTAAAAAGCTCATTCCCAGCCGCTAGACTTTTCTGACAGGGTCATCGAGTGACAGAATGTTGTGGGACTGCTATACAGGAGTTATTATTATGGATTATAATAACATTAAATAGTGAAATTTATCTTTTTTTATTTTATCTTTTTTTTAAAACATGGCGGTAAAGCAGGAATGTGGTTATGAATATATTAAAACATGTGCTTGTTTGTTGTAAAAATTTGTAATAATGACAACAAATACTAACTTCTGCATCTGCTTACTTCTGCGTGCAGCCATGCTACCGTTAGATGTGTATTCTGGGAAATTTTCGTACCCCTTGGTTTCGAGTGTGGTCCTGAAAAATCTGTTTCAAGGGGTATCTAGCACTTCCCCTTAGCCCTACGCCTTCAAGCTAAAGAGAATTGGGACACCCCTTCCCCTTCACGTCAATGTGCAAAACAACAGGTAGGGGGAAGGGCTAAGGGGTAGAATTGTGATTGGGCCTAAGATCAAATGTTATAATGTAAGCACTAATAAACAAATGAACACTCCACCTAAAAGCAACCAGGACACGCTCGCTGTGCAAGCAGATGGTCATGTTGGAAGTTACCTAACTGGGCACTATTTTCAAGTGCTGAGTAAAATCATTGCAGCTTTGATACAGCAGCAACATTCCTTGATGATTGTGCCAGAATTAGACCATATCAATACAGACAATAGCAACTTTTTATTTTCCACCAGACTCAGTACACAATGTAACTACAGACGAGTCTAGTTTTAAATAAGAAAATTAACTAAATTGTTTAGTCATTATTGGCTGAGATGCTAATGGTTTAAACAAAAACATCTAAGCTAAGCTAAAAGCTAAAATTGACTGAATGGATTCATAAATGGAAAAAATCAACTGCAGAGAACTAGTAAAATGAGCCGTTTCCAAAAAATGAAGTGTTTTTTTTTTTTTCTTAATGATAGGCAGGTAATAAGTAGTTAATAATGTTAATTGTCACTTAAACTAAAGTGTTACCAAATATTTGGTAGCTATGATAAGGGTATTATATGTAAATATGTATATATTTAGTGTTAGACAGTAAAGTATGGCTTTGTTTTTTGTTTTTGTTTTTTTATCAATTCAATTCATGTACAGTTGAAGTCAGAATTATTAGCCCCCCCCCCCCTGAATTATTAGCCCCTCTGTTTATTTCCCCCCCCCCAATTTCTGTTTAATAGAGAGTTTTTTTTCAACACATTTCTATACATACTAGTTTTACTAACTCATTTCTAATAACTGATTTATTTTCGCTGTGATGACAGTAAATAATATTTGACTAGATATTTTTCAAGACACTTCTATACAGCTTAAAGTGACATTTAAAGGCTTAACTGGGTTAATTAGGTTAACTAGGCAGGATGGTGTAACTAGGCAAGTTATTGTATAACAAAAATATTTTCTGTAGACTAATGGAAAAAAATAGCATAAAGGGGCTAATAACTTTGAACTTAAAATGGTTTTTAATAAATTAAAAAACTGCTTTTATTCTAGCCAAAATAAAACAGACTTTCTCCAAAAGAAAAAAATTATCAAACATACTGTGAAAATTTCTTTTCAACAATATATTTCTATAGCGCTTTTACAATGTAGATCGTGTCAAAGCAGCTTAACATAGAACTTCTAGTAAATTTTACTGTCAGTCCAGTTTTCACAGTTGAAGTTCAGTTTAGTTCATGTTATAAATATGTTATGTTACGTTACTTTACGTTACGTTATGTTGGGTTATGTTATGTTATGTTATGTTGGGTTATGTTGTGTTACTTTACGTTACATTACGTTACGTTATGTTATGTTGTGTTATGTTGGGTTATGTTATGTTATGTTATGTTATGTTATGTTATGTTATGTTATGTTATGTTATGTTATGTTATGTTATGTTATGTTATGTTATGTTATGTTGGGTTATGCTATGTTATGTTGGGTTATGCTATGTTATGTTATGTTATGTTATGTTATGTTATGTTATGTTATGTTATGTTATGTTATGTTATGTTGGGTTATGCTATGTTATGTTGGGTTATGTTATGTTATGTTATGTTATGTTATGTTATGTTGTGTTGTGTTATGTTGGGTTATGCTATGTTATGTTGGGTTATGCTATGTTATGTTATGTTGGGTTATGTTGGGTTATGCTATGTTATGTTATGTTATGTTATGTTATGTTATGTTATGTTATGTTATGTTATGTTATGTTATGTTTATGTTATGTTGTGTTGTGTTATGTTGGGTTATGCTATGTTATGTTGGGTTATGCTATGTTATGTTATGTTGGGTTATGTTGGGTTATGCTATGTTATGTTGGGTTATGTTATGTTATGTTATGTTATGTTATGTTATGTTATGTTATGTTATGTTATGTTATGTTGTGTTGTGTTATGTTGGGTTATGCTATGTTATGTTGGGTTATGCTATGTTATGTTATGTTGGGTTATGTTGGGTTATGCTATGTTATGTTGGGTTATGTTATGTTATGTTATGTTATGTTATGTTATGTTATGTTATGTTATGTTGGGGTTATGCTATGTTATGTTGGGTTATGTTATGTTATGTTATGTTATGTTATGTTATGTTATGTTATGTTGTGTTGTGTTATGTTGGGTTATGCTATGTTATGTTGGGTTATGCTATGTTATGTTATGTTGGGTTATGTTGGGTTATGCTATGTTATGTTGGGTTATGTTATGTTATGTTATGTTATGTTATGTTATGTTATGTTATGTTATGTTATGTTATGTTGTGTTGTGTTATGTTGGGTTATGCTATGTTATGTTGGGTTATGCTATGTTATGTTATGTTGGGTTATGTTGGGTTATGCTATGTTATGTTGGGTTATGTTATGTTATGTTATGTTATGTTATGTTATGTTATGTTATGTTATGTTATGTTATGTTATGTTATGTTGGGTTATGCTATGTTATGTTGGGTTATGCTATGTTATGTTATGTTATGTTATGTTATGTTATGGTATGTTATGTTATGTTATGTTATGTTATGCTGTGTTATGTTGTTATGTTATGTTGGGTTATGTTATGTTGGGTTATGTTATGTTATGTTGGGTTATGTTGGGTTATGCTATGTTATGTTATGTTATGTTATGTTGTGTTGTGTTGTGTTGTGTTGTGTTGTGTTATGTTGGGTTATGCTATGTTATGTTGGGTTATGTTATGTTGTGTTGTGTTGTGTTGTGTTATGTTGGGTTATGTCATGTTATGTCGTGTTGTGTTGTGTTACGTTATGTTATGTTATGTTATGTTATGTTATGTTATGTTGTGTTGTGTTGTGTTGTGTTGTGTTGTGTTGTGTTATGTTGGGTTATGTCATGTTATGTCGTGTTGTGTTGTGTTGTGTTGTGTTATGTTATGTTATGTTATGTTATGTTATGTTATGTTGGGTTATGTTATGTTGGGTTATGTTATGTTATGCTGTGTTATGTTATGTTGTTATGCTATGTTGGGTTATGTTATGTTATGTTATGTTGGGTTATGTTATGTTGGGTTATGTTATGTTATGTTGGGTTATGTTATGTCATATCATGTAATGTTATATTATGTTGGGTTATGTTATGTTGGGTTATGTTATATTATGTTATGTTATGTGTTATGTTATGTGTTATGTTGGGTTATGTTATGTTGGGTTATGTTATGTTGGGTTATGTTATGTTATGTTAAAAATCATGAACGCATTTCACTTTGAGTGTCAGAAGGTTCAAACCCCAGATCTTACTAAGCGAGACCTCATTGAGACCGCTTTTAAAGTTAATCAATACATTGCATTTAAATAACCAACATTTAGTTGCCACTGCATATTTTCACACAATTTCCTCAATCACTATGTGTGTGTGGAGAGCCATTAGATCATAATGAATCATATAAGCACATATTATATTTTATTATATTTTATTGTCATTTTTAATGCATAAATACATTTATTTAATGGTTAAATTAAGTCTTTTATTGCACACAACATTAAAACTTTGTCCAACTTTTTTCGGCTCTAAGTAAATAGACAGATACAGTACCTAAAATAAAAAATACTTGAGCTTACAATACCTATTGTTAAAAAATACAGTTTAACATTTAGGCCTATACCTTGAAAATATATATTTTTTATATATTTGTTACAGTACACTGATGGTGTCAGCAATTTAATTCTAGCATAATTTGCAGCATGCACAAAACATGAACTCCTAATAGAAGTCAAAAACAGTTGCAAAGTGCAGTCAATTCGACTGCATGTTTGAGTGAGCCTCTTCTGACCTGTAGGTCAAGCCTGACCACGCAAACTCTTTTGCTGATAGAAGGTCAGCTGACGTCCTGTGGAGCTCTGCTTTGTTGCAATCTGCGATCACTTGCGTTCATGAGTTTGGGCCAAGTCCCTGTGTGTCCGGCGCTGATAGCATTGACCTAAGAAATCACCACATCTGATTTACGCTCCCACAGTGGAATTACAAAAGCAGGCTGGTTATCTGCACACCAGCTCGTCTTATTGAATTAAACAAGCCTCCCTCGCTTTTTTTGGCCCTCCCAAGCACATAGATGGAAATGAGAGATTGGTTCCGGAAACATGCAAGAGTCTGAGTTTAAGAGTTTACAGCGTCTAATGAGAAATGAAAGACAGAAAAACACAGCAGACAAAACAGCCCCAGATCTGTTTGTTGTGTGGAGCAGGAATACGTGAAACTTTGCAAGATTCCTCCCAAAAGTCGTGTCTTATCGTAAAACTGCATCGTAAATCGTGCCACCCTCAGCTTTTATCCAAAAATCTGTGTATTGTTCCAATTTCGGCCACTACTTTACTAGCACACTGCGATAAAATGCTAGAAAATATTGAGAGAATTAATTTTCAGGGTTGACCGTCAGTTCATTTAACCCACTTGAACTTGTGGTTGAATATATGTCGAAATAGTAAACGTGATCATTTTGAAATACTGATTGATTGGTTTAGTGTCATATGAAGTGAACAGCTGTCAAGTTTTGAAGGAATGGTTCACATTCTTACTGTATATATGACAGTATTATGATACTAATTGCAAGCCTGTGGTTTGCAAGATGTGGGTAACATGAAACCCATAAACCTCCCTCTGCTTCCTAGACAAGTGGGTGATATAGCAAAATATATATTGGAGCTTACATATATATATATATATATATATATATATATATATATATATATATATATATATATATATAGTGACACTGAACCCCAATAATATAATATGAAAGTAACTGCTTTCACAGGAAAGCTTCATTAAAAAGTTTTCATCAAGTCATTATTTAAAGGTGCAGTAGGTGATCTGCCAAAATGCTAACTGTTAGCATAATATCTTTGAAACAACGTCCCTCCCATGCCGTCCAAAGCCACACCTCCTGAAATCATGAACACGCACCTTAAAGATGACAGAGACCCACTAGATCATGTCGTTCGCCAGTTAAAAAACTTTATAGTACTTTATAATACTACAATTCTGAAAGAAAAACTGTATTATATTGAGCACGTTTTCAGTTGTGTAGCAATATTTCGTGCATGCAAGGATCACTGGTCTTACTCTCTCACACGATTTGTCCTAAGCAACTACTGTTTGCTTAGTGGTTTTCCGGCGGGGTGCACACTTATTACTAAGCCGTACTTGCATGCTATGACAGACCGAATTTTCAAAGTAGCATGGTAAACCATATACTGTATGGACTGTGTCACAGGTTGTGATTATTCAAAATGAGCCAATGTGATGTGACTATAAAATCAACCTCACCTCAGTAAAGCAGGCTAGGTGGAATAGCACTATTTACTTATGTTTTGTTGTTAAACTAATAAAAATCGACATTATCGATGCTGTGAAAGGTAACTTATGAAATTGAAAATAGTCACATCAAGCTTTCGCTGGAAGCTTTCAGTGGCTGAACAACACTTCTGTGCATAAAACCATTCGTAAAACAACAAAATCTACATCAGCTTTACATGACTAAAAGAGTTTTAAAACAGATCATTCAATTCAATTCAATTCACCTTTATTTGTATAGCACTTTTACAATGTAGATTGTGTCAAAGCAGCTTCACATAAAAGGTCATAGTAAATTGGAACAGTGTAGTTCAGTTTTTAGTGTTTAAGATCAGTTCAGTTTAGCTCAGTTCAGTGTGGTTTAATAATCACTACTGAAAGTCCAAACACTGAAGAGCAAATCCAACGATGCGCAGCTCTACAGATCCCGAACCATGCAAGCCAGTGGCGACAGCAGAGAGGGAAAAAAACTTCACTCTAACATTACCTGGCTAAAAGAAATGCTTCAGCCATGGTGTCGTCCCTCCTCCAGCGTGCAAAAGTAACTCCAATATTGATTCAGGATTTCAAAAAGTTTTGATTCAGCATTTGTTTTTACTGCTCTCTCTTTCTCTCTCTCTCTCTCTCTCTCTCTCTCTCTCTCTCTCTCTCGTGTGCAGGTAAACATGGCACGCGTGCACGCACAAACTTCGGATCTGCGTGATGCGTAGATGTACAAATTTACATTTTTGACAGACAGTTGGGTTACTTATCAGAATTATGGGAATTATTGGCTGTCCATTTTTAATTGGATGTCAATTTTTAGTCGTTTTCCTTACCCAGAATATAAAAATACATATAAATACATTTAGATCATTACTTTAATTATTACCATTGGAATGTGAAGAGACTTTCAACCAGCACAACAAAAACATGCGTCTGAAGTCAATCACCTACTGCACCTTTAACATTTAACTGAATAAACATTGTTACACCAACTCAAATATTTTTGTCAGATCCTATATGTTACGATCACCAGCGATCATAACTCCCAAGATTGCTGGATCTTATTAACAATAACCTATGGACTACAAATCCGCCATTCATGACTACATTTTCATACATGCACTCCGTTCACACACACACCTGCTTCCTCATTTTGACTGATGACACTCGCACCACCTGAGGATTGTCAAAGACTGATTACACACACTATTTAAGCAGCACACACGTTCACTTTCATTGCCGAGTCTTGTTATCTGTAAAGTGACAATTCAACGCGGTTTCCTTAGTCTATTTCTCTGCGTTTTGACCTTTGCCAGGTTTGTCTTTTTGTTCCTGTCTGCGGCCTGCCTTCCGACCTCTCGCCTGATACTCTTACTATAATTCTGGATTGTCTATATACATCTGTTTGCACCCGTGTTGACCATTGCTTGCCTGAATGCTGAATAAACCTGCATGTGGATCCTCACCTCAGTTGTCTCTGTCACTCCCCGTGTTACACTATAAGTAGAAAATACGTGGTACCATTTTTGCATTTTGCAGCTTTTGCATTTTTTGTACATACACTGTATGTACTTTATAACCTATCAGCTTATCTTTTTGCACAAAGCTTATAAAAATTTGTCTTTAATAATAATAATAGATTGTGTAAGGGGCAGCATGGTGGCTTAGTGGTTAGCACTGTTGCCTCTCAGCAAGAAGTCACTGGTTCAAGTGCTGGCTGAGCCAGTTGGCATTTCTGTGTAAAGTTTGCATGTTCTCCCCGTGTTGGCGTGGGTTTCCTCTGGGTGCTCTGGCTTCCCCCACAATCCAAAGACATGTGCTATAGGTGAATTGGATGGACTAACTTGGCTGTAGTGTATGAATGTGAGAGCGTATGGGTGTTTTTCAGCACTGGGTTGCAGCTGGAAGGACATCCGCTGTGTAAAACTTATGCTGGAATAGTTAGTGGTTCATTCCACTGTGGCAACCCCCGATATATAAGGAAGTGAGCTGAAGGAAAATGAATGAATGAATGATTGTGTAGTTTTAAATGGATTAAAGCAATCAATCAGTAAGTAATGGATTTTTTTTTATATAGTCACATTGTGGTATATTGCATTACATTAATGATTGTTTGGCATCATGTGACACACGTGATCATGTGATCTTCACATGTGATCATGTGAAATTTTGAAAACAATACCCAAATACAATCAGAACAACAATGGCGAACTCAGTGGTGTATTGGATGGGCATTCGTGATGAAGTTTCATTTTGGTCAGCTGACACTTGTTAACCAATCACTAACTATTAACTGAAAAAAAATTGATTAGAAAATAGGCAATTCAGTTTTTTATTAATGCTGTCAATCGATTAAAAAAATTAACTAATTAATCGCACTTTCACATGGCGATTAATCACATTTAAAATACTGAAACTTTCTATTCACACGTAAAATGAATGTAAATGCAAGACAAAAATTATTTTTAATTCAAAATATGATTGTTTATTAGAATTTTTGTTTAACTTGTGACACAGATTTCTTCATGTAAACAACATACCTGCAATAAACCATCAAGATCCTCAAACTGTTGGCTTGACAGCTATATTTATTACAGAAATAATAACAGGCATGTAAATGCCATTTGAATTTCAATCAATGCCAATAAAGAAAACAAAAAATATTTCCATGTTGGATTCTAAGTGGACTGCAGAAAAATGCCAAAATACAGGAACTGCAAATATGAAAATTGGAAAATTATAATAATAAAGTGTTGAATACAAACAATTGCACTCATTGAAAAGTTGTATTGCTGTGAGTTGAAAACATTAATTATAAAGTAGAAACAATTTTGTTTAATCCTCCTTTATATTCAGCCAGTAAAGACAGTCCAGTCTGTTGACATTATCAGGGGACAATGTGGCCCTTTTCTTTTGAATGATGTGAGCTGAGAGTGAGGACAGTCTCTCACAAGCAGAATCAGCATATGATTTTCGGTGACTAATTTTGGTGCCACTGGTGCTACGACAAGGATGCTAGAAGGATCAAGGGGTACATCAAAGGCACCCACAGGTACGCGTTGTGTCACACCAAAGACTAATTCTTACAGGTGCTTTGGTCACACCATCTCTAAACAATTAATTCTAAACAACTTTGAGGGGTACACCGTCTGCGATGTTCAGGCGTTTGTTTCTTGGTTGCTAGGAAACACAGACACACACCACACACACAAAAGCGCATGCCGACTCCCTTCAGATTCATGAACACGTACAATCGTGTTGCATCAATTTGCTAAAACTAGGCGTTCTAAAGTATGGCTATATATACAAGCAAGATTCTGCATCGCAACCTGAAGCAGATGCTTTACAAAAGTTGCGTTTAAGGGGAAAACACGTCAAACTAATGAAACATTCGAGGGTGCACGGAATCATAGCCAAGGAATTCGCTGTCTTTGACAGCTTGCGACATCCTCTGCCACTTTCAGAGTACATTTACATGGACACCAATACTCCAATTTTAATATGATTAAAGTAATACTCTAATTAAGAGTCTACCATGTAAACAGCAATTTGATTACCTTAAAAGACCACAGAGTCATGAAATCCGGAGGTTTTTCTTTCCATTCAGGATGTGGTATCAAATTCCATTAAAACAAAAGTCAAAAGATTAAAGATAAAACAGCCGAAATTATATGAAACTCTGGAGCAGGGGTCACCAAACTTGTTCCTGGAGGGCCAGTGTCCTGCGGATTTTAGCTCCAACCCTAATCAAACACACCTGAACAAGCTAATCAAGGACTTACTAGGTATACTTGAAACATCCAGGCAGGTGTGTTGAGGCAAGTTGGAGCTAAACCCCGCAGGGCCCTCCAGGACCGAGATTGGTGACCCCTGCTCTGGAGGAAACGATGGATAGCCCATTAATGCGACATTAATTATTTTATACTGAAACTGTAGTAAAAAATAAAAAAACTGCAACTGCGTTAATTACGTTAATTTTTTTAACACGTTAAATATTTCAAATTAATCGCATGCATTAACGCGCTAATTTTGATTACAGCACTACTATTTAATTAACATTAAAATTAAACACCTAGAATAAAATTGCAAAATAAAATGCACGAAATTAAACAGTACTATAATAAGTAGTACTAGTAAAAAACTAAAATAAATAGGATCAAAAATGTATAAAAATTCAGACAAAATCCCATATTCTTCAGTAATTTTAGTTTCACTTTCATTCATTTTAAGATACAGTATGTATTTTCTTAACAAATGATAACGAATAGAAAGTTATCAGCCTCTGAAAACAATATAATTTCAACACTGATGAACCTGGCTGGGGCTCAGTCTTTAGTTTTGCGCAATATGCCACTGGTCTAAATACAGGACCATATGTGCATCATATCACCATCTACTGGTCTTAAATGCATATTACAACGTGTATTTTCGCAGATTCATGTGAACAGGTAAAACTGTTCAAAATCTTGAAGAAAAAACTTTGCATTTTTAGTGCATCACTGTCACGTGAACGTAGCCTTAACTCCACTCTTACAGTTTGTCATTTAGCGTGGTTTAAACCCACAGTTCAGGGTTCTAATCACACACATACACATAACGTCTATGGTTTAGCCTCCCCGAGCCGTTTTCATCCTCTCTGTCTCTGCGAAACAGCCACAGCGCTGAATTCACTGCACTTCCGTCTGCCTTTTCCTGCACCACAACTGCACTGTCAGCGAGTGGATATTCTTAGCCCCAAACCAGTGCTAATCAGCCTTGCTAGCTTAGCATTGTTTATCTGCGTGAGATGACTTTGATTCCTCGCTCGAGATTTATTTAAATAAATAGCGCTGACTTCCTTTGTCTCAAGCCAAGTCACTATCATAACATGACCGGTCAGAGGGCCAGAGGAAGGTAACGGGGAGACGGAGCGCGGCTGCAGGCTGCAGATAGAAGAGGTGTACCCTGGGAAAGTGACCTACGCTCTGCCACACCTCATAACTCGCTAAGACACTCGTATGGGATTATTAAACATAAGGGAAAGAGAGCGAGACTGACAGGCAAGGCTTAATTTAGTCACTTCCTAAAGCGAGGGCTCCAGCAGTTTTGTCCTCAGATTACTCAGATGGGATCATCACACAGGAATGTGATATGGAGGACAAACAGAGAGAGACAAGAAAAGTGATGTGATGTCTGTAGAAACTTTAAAAATAGTTCTACTTGGGGAAAATAAATGACACGAATCAGACAAATTAAATCAGATTGCAGATTTTAATCTGAGTTTATTGAGGCCATCTGGATGTGCTAATATACTACTCACACAATTGTGGTTTATAGGGTGCTTACTGCAAATTGTTTGTCGCATTGCATAGCATAGGTCGTGTGCACTGTATTGACTGTGTAAAAGTTGACAGATCATTTTAATTCTGTGCTTCCCAAAGTGGGGGTCGCTTGACAATAAGGAGGGAGAGGGCAGTGGGAGGGGCTATGTTGTGGTTGCTTGGCGATATTAAAAAATCCCCCAAAAATATTAAGCTATTAGAATAATTTTTATTGTCGTTTTTTTTTTTTTTGGGGGGGGGGGGGGGGTGATTGGATGTCTTTAAATGCTGAGTTTGAATTTGAAAAAAATCTGAATAATGGTGCAGCCACAAGGAGTTTGAAAAAAAAGTGATGGACAGTAAGTTCTACCCATGACAGGTTCGGATTTAGGCATGGATAATATGGACGATAGCCCAGGGGTGCGTTTTTCCGGAAACCATTGTTAGCCAATAAGCAAAAGTTCCATCGTTACAAACATAGTTCTTTGAATTGGCATTTCCCAAATCCATCATTCCAACAAACATTTGTAAACCTCTGGAGCTGTAGTTAGAAATATAGCTCCTGGCTGTGTTCTATTCCCAGCTATCCGCCGTGTGCCCTATTCATTTAGAACATTCTAACATTTAAACTTGAAATTGTTAAAAAAAAGCACTTAAGTCATCTGTCTTAGGTGTAATTTGCTTTCAAAGTGTTTTAACAGTTCAGTTTTAGCGATTTCATGTTTACAATTCCCTTCGCAGTGCACTTTGAAAACATTGATGTCATTTTGAACACAGCCGTGGCTCATGATGAAAGCTGTACCTAGTGGTGACTTATTATTTAATAGTGTTATTTATGTTACATCTCCAAAGCTTGTGAAAACAACAAACATAGCATCCGTTAATGCTATTAATTTATAGTGGGTTATTTATTATCTTATTAAGTATCTGTACTGTATATGACATGGGCCTGTTGGTAAGAACATTTCTGCAGTGGTTTGTATGTGTCAAATTGTAAAAGTAGACCTTTCAAAAAATAAAACAAAATAAACAATATCCTATTTAATCATCATCATCATCATTATCATTAATATTATTAAAATTATTATTAAAGTATGATTTTTTTTCATTTCCTAATAAATAATAAATATTAAAATTCATTTCTTAATTAATAGCCTCATTATTTATATACTTATATAATTTATATATGAAATTAGACTATGTGTTAGCTTTTGTAAGAGATTTTATGTTTTAAAATAGAATATGTAATGTTCTCAATATTTCTAAAGAAAACCTAGGCCCTATATGTGCCATTTAGATTTATCTCAATTAATCTGAAAAATGAGTACATGTTTTTACTAAAACTAATATTGGATTTTTTTTCTTTAAATGCGTGTGCATGTGTTACTCCACCCCGTTTAGAGCATCATAATGGCCGTTTTATGTCATAACTAACGTGGTTCAAATGATGGATATGCGACAGAGAAACAACGAGTTTTGAGAAACAATCGTCACTACATCGTTCTTTCCCAAACTATGCATTGTACTATGATAGTTCAGCCGCGAGTTACGTCATTGTTTGAGAAACGAACCTTAGGGTGGCATCTTGCTAGGGGCAGCATCAGTAAAAGCTCCAGTAAAAATCATCTGTGCCCAAGTAAGCTTTGAGAGATACAATTAACTTTATGCAAATGTATGAATTTAGTGGTAATCTCAGAATAAAGACGTTAGGGGCCATTCACATTTGTCTTTTGTACGGGCAAGTTTGTTATTCTCTATGTGCAACCAAAACAACGCTGGTGAAAGCAAACTGACACCAGAAAACCATTCCCGCGCACCTTGTTTGCATGCATGCCGATAAAATATGTGCCGTTCATGCGCTGTGAAACTGGAGTAAAGGCCTTTTCTGTTACTTTTATGACACGAGGTGTCGACACGCACTCAACAAAACTCAAGCTTATAATATCATGATGACCGTGTTTTGACTAAGCATGACTATGAAGCTGAAAGGAGGGTTTAAGGTGAACAGATAATTCTATAAAACCTATTTTTTTTGTATTCGAATTGTCATAATTAATATTCATGCGTAATATTTCTTGTGATCTTAGCAAATCACTCCAGTTTTGTCTTTACGTTGTTTTCCAGTTACATTTAGGATTGTTTTCTGTTAATTATTTATAATAATAATTGTATAATTATAACAAATATACAATTATTGGTGTATATGGGGTGATTTATGAGGTGCCATCTAAACTAGAACCGCCACTGGCCCATGATGTGTTATATGTATTATCAAAGCTCTCTGACTTATCATGATCCGAGGAATACATCAAGTCCGCTTTCATGACAATAAGCAAAACAAATTAAACAACGCTCTTTCACACCAATTCATAACTTCTGGATATAGTGGCTCACTTGTATGTATTGGTATGTTCTCATTCATACTTTTTTTGGGGTTTAGGGGTGGGCTTTATCAGGCTGAATTAAATGCATATTAGAAACCTTTTAAATCGCATATAATTTTGGCATATGCATAGTCAATGCATGGTTCTGAATAAAAAGAGAGTTTAGTAATGATACAACAATTAATTTTTATGTTTTTTTTTTTTTTGGCAAAACGGCTGATAAATCTTTTGATTCAAATTCTACTCCAAGTCTAAATCGCGTGCCGCAAAAGCATTAAGGGCATGTGCGAACTCTGCTTTTGCTATTTTAAGGATGGAAAAATACACCGTGGCACATGGTCTAATAGGGTTGTGCTTGTTCTCCTAATGAGTTATGGGTGTGTTTTGAGAATAAACCAATCAGAGTCTCATC
>NC_079457.1:38482895-38505395 GCF_903798145.1 Danio aesculapii
AAACGGCCTCCATAGTCACCAGATCTCACCAGATTCATGGATGTGCAGCTGACAAATCTGCAGCAACTGCGTGTTGCTATCATGTCAATATGGACCAAATCTCTGAGGAATATTTCCAGTACCTTGTTAAATCTATGCCATGAAGGATTAAAGCAGTTCTTAAGGCAAAAGGAGGTCCAACCGTGTACTAGTAAGGTGTACCTATAACATGACTGTGAGTGTATGTCTCCAGAAAAAAAAAAAACTAATTTTGAGCCTTTAAAAACATGTATTGGAAATGAAATCTCCAGATAAATTGATGAAGTGATAGAAAAACACACACACTCACCATCCTTTGGTTTAGTGCCTGATTTATCAGGGGTCGCCACAGTGAAATGAACCACCAATTCATCCTTAAATGTTTATTTTGGATGTTTTCTTTACATTTAAACTGAAGGAGCTCAAAGAGCCTAAAAGCCCAAAGTAAAAAAGAATCAAATTCAACTGCATTGACATATTAGTGCATAATATCATAATGAATCAGAAATATTCATTGTGTGTTGGATGTAGTTGTTGGATTTTGTATGGCCTGAGTAAATGAACAGCATATTTAAATTTTTGGATGAACTCCCCCTTCGACAGCAATGCTCTTTAACTTTGACATCTTCTTGAGTTAGATGAGGTTAAACAATTGTGTTGAAGTGTTGTTAACCATGACCCTTCACCAAAGAAAAAGGCAGACCGACATCCCCTCATTAAGCGGTCGCCCTCTTTAACCCGACCAGCATTTCTTCTATTTTTTATAATATCTGGAGTGATGGAGACTTTATTGGGAAACATTACTATTTTTACATTCTCGTTTTTTACTTGCATGAAGTTAATGAAGCTCATTTTGAAGTGTGAAGTTCATTGTAATTGCAGTTGTTTAATGACTCGACTCCTTCTATTCTGCATTTCTAACTAACAGCCATGTAATAAAGAGCTTGGCCGTGATTTCAGCTCATTAGACTATATCAATTATGTGTAGATGAGCAATAAATGGCTCTGTGTTTGCATACAAAACCAAACAGGGAATAAATCCTGCTTACTTTTAATATATTTTAAGCCATAGATGTCTAAAAAAAATGCAAATAACATTTAGTCCTTTTAAAATCATTTTTTAATAAATTTAGGGATTATAATGTTATTTTAAAAATAAGAGACCACTAGAAAATGTTCAGTTTTTTTAATTTATTTATGTCTTTATTTATTTATTTTTTTTCAATTTACAATTTCATTTGGTGTTTGAGTAAAACATATTTTTGTTACTGATATATATATATATATATATATATATATATATATATATATATATATATATATATATATATATATATATATATATATATATATACTGATTTATACAACAGTTCTGTCTGGTTCTCAAATCTGATCTGCAATATCAGAACTCGTACAGCCTCCTTCACCCTTTGTATTACTCCTCCTAGATAGAGTGAGAGCAGAACAATAAATTCACTACCGTTTGACAAATATTGCAGCTGTTGGACAACATAATGTACTTTTGAGGCTTTTTTAGTCAAGAATGCAGTTGTTTAGATTGCATCTATGCGGTTTATTTATAAGGTTAGTGCCTATTTAAACATTTCTGAGATGCAGCACATCGGCATCCATCAGATTGTCAGAGCAAAGAGCAAAGAGCAAAGTCGGTTGACTTTGTTCATCCACAAGATAGCGACAGAGACTGCATAATAAGCCCTTAGAGGAGGAATTACCCAGCATAATTTTAAACTACAGCTGATCAAGTCATTATTAAACTGGTAAGTGACTAAGTAGGTCTCTCTCTTTTGTATGTTGCAGTGCTGTATTCATACTAAAGTATTTGTAGTGTGTTGAGTGTGAGATGGGACTCGCATATTAGGAATGTATGTATTTTGTGTTTTCCACTCTTTGTATAACCCTGAGTTACTTTTTGGTTGGCCATCTGTTTGTTTCTAGTGAGTCTCCTGTTTTCGGTACTGCAGACTAGTTCAGTAAAAAGAAAGAGAGAAGAAATACCTGCATGTGTTTAGCATTTTTCCTTTACTCAAACAACAGTAATCTGATAGTGATTGCATTGCTTTGGCTTTTTCGGGGTTAATTATTGGATCTCCCAATTGAAATACTGGTAAATGTCTCTAGACTGATGGCATTTCATGCTGTTCAGCCTTATAATCTTAAATGTGAGCCTGTTTTGTCATCACTTTAGATGCTATGGTATAGAATCATTTAAATACTAGCTCTGAAATGGCGTTGCGACACTAAGGCATTCGGCCTGAGACTTCGTGCCAACACACGCCTCCCACCAGTGCCTATATACAGCTATATCTCACTGCTTCTCTTGTGATATTGCTCATATATATATATATATATATATATATATATATATATATATATATATATATATATATAATATATAGTTGATGTCAGTATTAATAACGCCCATTTTTTTCTTTTTTAAATATTTCCTAAATGATGTTTAACAGCACAAGAAATTTTTTCACAGTATGTCTGATAATATTATTTCTTCTGGAGAAAGTCTCATTCGTTTTATTTTGGCTAGAATAAAAGCAGTTTTAATTTTTTAAGAACCATTTTAAGGTCAAATTATTAGCCCCTTTAAGCTATTTTTTTTCCGATAGTCTACAAAACAAACCATCATTATACAATATCTTGCCTGATTAACCTAACCTGCCTAGTTAACCTGATTAACCTAGTTAAGCCTTTAAATGTCACTTTAAGCTGTACTGAAGTGTCTTAAAAATATCTAGTCAAATATTATTTACTGTCATCATGGCAAAGATAAATAAATCAGTTAATAGAAATGAGTTATTAAAACTATTATGTATTGAAATGTGTTGAAAAAATCTCTGTTAAATCTCTTCTCTCTGTTAAACAGAAATTAGAGGAAAAAGTAAACAAGGGCCTAATAATCCAGGGGGGCTAATAATTCTGACTTCAACTGTATATAGTATTATAATTATATAGTATATGGTCAAGTCTCTATGCTAACGGTTTGGGTAGGGCAATACAAATTATGTAGTAGTAGCAGTAATAATAATAATAATATTAATAATAATAAACAATCAAGTCAAATATACTGGCTATTTATTGAAAAATATTATTTTTATATTACTAAGGGCATCAAGATGCAGGACAAAAAATTGCAATTACAAAATAGATGTGGATTTTCATTTAACACCAGTGTTATTGTATTTGTCACACATTTGCGCCTTGTATTTTCCTATTAATTTTGCATTCCGTGTAAAGAATTGGCAATTTAAAAAAAATATTTGCAGATCCTTGTGGGCTATGATATGGACATTTTTTTTACAAAAAAAAAAACATTGGAATTTATTGATATTATGTAGTTACTTTCCTTTTTACCAAATTTGTCAGTACACACCTAAATAATTTAAAATATAATAGAGTGTATAAGTTATTCTTTTATCTAATTTAATAAGTGCATGTCAAAATAAGGATATTTTTAAGTTTTTACAAATAACATTTACAAAATATTTACTTACATCCGATGTGCGTTCTGTGTATAAAATCTTATTTAATGCTGACTTGTGTATGATTTTCTGTTTAATAATTTAAATATATTTAAAAAATAAAAGTATCTGCTTATCCCACCCAAAATAAATAAGCTACACTGTAATAAAATATCATAGTTCACTACCTAAATATTCTTTATAAATGATCTGGTTTTATCCAAGTCATAATATCAGTTTATTGTTTAGAATGACTAAATCAGCCT
This sequence comes from Danio aesculapii, assembly GCF_903798145.1. Lineage (NCBI taxonomy): Eukaryota > Metazoa > Chordata > Actinopteri > Cypriniformes > Danionidae > Danio > Danio aesculapii. Next base: position 38,486,671 of record NC_079457.1, read on the forward strand.
GTCTCTATTGGGTTACACCAATGAAAGTAATCTTTAAGGTTCACATATGACAGAGCTAATTTTTTAGGGCTAAAACTGCATGTTTCACTTTTTACAGTGTATTTTTAAATAAATTACGGGTTGACCACAAATATTTAGCTGTGAAAACTGTCTATAAATCACTTTAAGTATAGTTATTTCATGCTACCAAGAAACCAGAGTGCAGGCTTTGCTTTATATTCAGGGCAAAGGTTGAAGCCAAAATGGTTATATTACTGTATGTGTGTGTGTGTGTGTGTGTGTGAGCATTTATGTGTGTTTTCTCCTCTTTGTATTGCCTCCCATATCTTTACATTTACACTCATTGTTACGAGTTGTTAACACTCAAGTGCGCAGCTTTCTTTGTGGTCCCGACCCCCCCAACACAAACAGGTTTTATGTGTGTGCGCGCGGGAGTGTGTTATGATTTAGTGTATATGTGCCCTATATGAGTGTGTGTACAGCAGGCCTAAAACAATGGCCCTCTCAGATTACATCTCTCTGTCTGTGGAGGCTGTGAAGGGGGGCAGGAGAACACCCACTGGTTCCCCGTCCCGCCTCTCCTGTCCAGTCCGTCCCTCTGATTGGCTCAGGCCACGTATATATTTACAGCATGGGTTCATCAAAACTCACTACAACTTTCAAAGACTGGGAGTCTGGGAGCCAGGAGTTACAAAACACATCTGTGGGATTTTATACTTCTAAAACATCCAAAACAAAGCCTTTTTGTAGCTCTTTCTTTCTTTTTATGATTGGTTTTTGTTTAGTTACTGACTGACCAGTTTAAAGTTACAGGTTCAAAAAAGTAGCATACAAACGTGCTGGTGTTAATTTCCTTTACTCAAAGACAACAGCTTGCTTTAATCGTGTTGGTCTTGCTGGAATGAATATATCTGAGTCTAGTTGCTGTCAAGAGGCCAGTTCTCAGCCCAGCCAGGTTGCGGAGCACGGGACATGGGGTGCCTCCTCTAGCACTCCGGGGCCTGAGCGGGGACATGGTTTTGACCGCAGTCGGACCACAGAGCTGGCACCGGTGCCTGGGTCTGGAACACGGACTGGATCCCGAACAGCAGCAGAGGCAAGGACGGGAAGCCCGGACTCTACCCGCCCTGGAGCTTTGACCCTGGGCTCCAGCGAGGGGAAATCAGGGGGGGAGTCGAGGATCAGGAGGCCCATGAACGCCTTTATGGTGTGGGCAAAAGATGAGCGCAAGCGACTGGCCATCCAGAACCCAGACCTGCACAATGCTGTGCTCAGTAAAATGCTGGGTAAGACACTCACTATTCCATCATGGGGGTTAAAATGGGGTCATTCTAGTAGGTCGGCGGGGTCACAGACGTGGCATATTCACAAATGGGTGGTTGGGAAAAGCATATATTATTTTGTTTGAGCTGCTAAAATAAATATGTCCATGAATATTAAACCACTTTAAAATAATTTAAGGTAAAGTAATTTAAAGTAAAATAAGGTTTATAGAGGAATAACTGTACTTCTGTTTATTTTTTTGTTTGTTTTAGATATTCCTGCTAAAAACTGATATTAAATTGGGTCAAGAAAACATGATCATATTAACGTTAATATTTAAATTTTTGTAGAAGGTACATAGCATAAACTTTATTGTAATATAATAGTATTTGTTATTGTCATATATATTTTTTTTATTTAATGTAAAAGCAATTATAATAGTAGAAGTAAGAAATAGTAATAGTAATCATGTCCTAATTTGTATCCTGCTACTTTCTCTACCATCAAGCTTGTTTGTCATTTAATCAAACTATTAAATATTATAATCATGTATAGAGTACGTTTACATACCCCAGTTTATTATCATTATCATAATATTATGTAAACCAAACTTAGTATGCAACTCTGATTTGTAGATGAGCAAACCAGCCTCGGGCGCACATGAAATGGAAGTCATTTGAAAAGTTTGTGAATCTTGCACAATATTTGCATTTGGCAGTTTTTCAGGGAGACATTTTGATGTCCTTTATTTTTTTGTTGTTAAATATAACAAGGCTGTGGCAGACACACAAGCTGCCGATTGTCTGCAACCATTGACCCATTAATAATACAACCCGACCCCTGTGTGCCGAGCACCAGTTACATGTAATGATTCGTTCATGTCAAACACGTTTGTCAGCGATTGCCTTACGTGCATCTGTTTTCACCAAAAGCAAACATATAAATGTGACAGCTCATTTAAAATCATTTGTGCATGATTATATTTGTATATTTATTCCAGAGAACTAAATTAAATACATTTTAAAACTAACCCAAAGAATATGACTCAGTGCTCTGGCACTAGATTGCATTTAGATGATGTTGTCCTGATAAAAATCATATTTATAAACTACTAAAGCAAAACCAGTGGACACAAAAAGTAGCCCAAATGCAATGACACTGATTGGATGCTGTTTTTAGGTCAGTCCTGGAAGGCTCTGAGCACACTCGACAAGCGTCCGTTTGTGGAAGAAGCCGAGCGGCTCCGCTTGCAGCACCTCCAGGATCACCCCAACTACAAATACCGTCCTCGGAGGAAAAAACAGCCCAAGAAGATGAAGCGAGTAGAGCCAGGTCTGCTTCTCCAAGGCTTGGCCCATGGGGTCGCAGGAGGACCAGGAAATGCGTACTCGCCTCACCGTCATGCCCATCATCTGCTGCCTCCTCTGGGACACTTCCGAGACCTCCACCCCTCTGGAGCTCCGGAGCTGGAGAGTTTCGGCCTGCCGACGCCAGAAATGTCCCCGCTAGATGTGCTCGAGGAGGGAAGCGGGGATTCAGTGTTTTTCCCCCCTCACATGCAGGAAGATGTGGGTCTGTCTTCATGGATAAACTACCACCAGCATCCAAATCATCAACCCGGCCACCACCCTCACCACAACTCCCATAACCTCCAGCATTCCCACCCACACCTCAACCAGAAGTCTCCACTAGCCTGCCTCCCGCTTCAGGAGAAATGCCTGGTTGTGGAGTCCCCCAATCCTGGCGGTCTCTACCCCAACATGAGCCTCCCGGAGTCCTCCAAAGCAGGATATACGGGAGCAGTCAACCTCAACCCGCCTTCACTTCTCATCTAGGCCAGCTGTCTCCTCCACCAGAGACCTCAGCTGTGGCTCAGGTCGCCCCCTTCCTTGGACGCTGTGGACCAACTGGGACCTTCAGCCGAGTTCTGGGGCGAGGTGGACAGGATTGAGTTTGACCAATACCTGAGTGCAAGCAGGACTCGATTGAGCAGAAGCGCCCCTTGCGAGGAGAGCAGCGCTTTGATATCAGCCCTGTCCGACGCCAGCAGCGCCGTCTATTACAGCGCCTGCATTACAGGATAAAACTGCTTCTGCCATGATATCTCCAGAAGTCTGGTGCACATATGGAGTCTCAGATCTGTTTGATTTATTCGAGTTACCTTCTTCAGGGAATCGTCACGCCCCGGTTTCACGAATCACTGGAGGTTACTGGACTCTATGCACAGTTCTCACAGTATAGACTTCACTAAATTGCATTTCACAGTATGACTAGTCATTTCTGGTCTTGATAACCTGTACTTTCTGAGACTGTGGTCGAATTTAAACCGATCATTTTGCTGACTCCATCCAGCTACTGTATGCTTACGGTCTCAAATGAGGGTACTGGGACGTGGAAGTCAAGAATGTGAATTTTTTTTGCAATATACATATATATTATTGTCTTTTACTTGCTTTTTACATGGTTTATTTCTATTTTATAGACTTTTTTATATGAAAATATGTTTTGCACTGGGTATGTGAAAACCACTCAAGACTCTTTTATACTGCACTTAATCTCTTTAAAATACACAAGTTCTTAAGTATTTTGATCTATTGGCGACTAATTTATATTACATTCTTTGTGGCTGAATATGTTTGAATTGGGCATTTCATGTGGACATGAAGTTTTGTAATCCTCTTAGCACTTGAGGAACTTGTTGAGTTGGTAATAACTCTCCCCCTTTTGGTAATAATTATCTTCAAATAAAAAGAGTTTGCAATAAAAAATCTTCTCAGCGCTATTAAATCAAAGCAATTAAATTGAAAACACACAATTGTACATAGTATTTCACTAACACACTTTCCCACACCACAGAGTGCATGTGCTTTTCTAGATGTCTTTTTTCTTTTTTTCCTAAAACAGTCAAAAAATGTATATGATTAAAATGTATCCATGCCTATTTTGCCAAATAAAGTTGTCACGAATATTTGGGTACTTGTCAAAATCATTACACTCGCATTAGACACATATTTGCTTGATTATGGTAAAATGGTGCTGTGGCTGCGATTGTTGTTGTCTTTTGAGAGAAACAGAGCAGAGCAGGGCCGCAATGCATTGTTTAAGTTGTAATCCAGTCTTGTCTCTATGATTCCTCCTCCAAGATTTTTGATCAGCCACAAAATGAGTTTGGCTCTTTAAGCTATTTTTTCCCCATAAAACCACGGACAAAAAGAAAACAGTTTCGACTGAGGGAGAAACAAAACTGAACATGTCTTCTCTATGTCTTTCATACAAAAAAGGCCAGCTCTGAGATTAAAGAAATGCTCCCTCGTGTTGATTCATTCAATACCAGGGAACCAAAAAGATTGATATATAAGAGTGCGTTTCAAGAGGGGAACGCAGTCTTTCCAAAGCATTTACATCTCAGGCTGGATGCCTAGTGAGTGTGCGTGTTATTCTTTACATCAAATGATACACGTTTCTTAAAATTATCAAACATACTGTGAAAATTTCTTTTCAACAATATATTTCTATAGCGCTTTTACAATGTAGATCGTGTCAAAGCAGCTTAACATAGAACTTCTAGTAAATTTTACTGTCAGTCCAGTTTTCACAGTTGAAGTTCAGTTTAGTTCATGTTATAAATATGTTATGTTACGTTACTTTACGTTACGTTATGTTGGGTTATGTTATGTTATGTTATGTTGGGTTATGTTGTGTTACTTTACGTTACATTACGTTACGTTATGTTATGTTGTGTTATGTTGGGTTATGTTATGTTATGTTATGTTATGTTATGTTATGTTATGTTATGTTATGTTATGTTATGTTATGTTATGTTATGTTATGTTATGTTATGTTGGGTTATGCTATGTTATGTTGGGTTATGCTATGTTATGTTATGTTATGTTATGTTATGTTATGTTATGTTATGTTATGTTGGGTTATGCTATGTTATGTTGGGTTATGTTATGTTATGTTATGTTATGTTATGTTATGTTGTGTTGTGTTATGTTGGGTTATGCTATGTTATGTTGGGTTATGCTATGTTATGTTATGTTGGGTTATGTTGGGTTATGCTATGTTATGTTGGGTTATGTTATGTTATGTTATGTTATGTTATGTTATGTTATGTTATGTTATGTTATGTTATGTTATGTTGTGTTGTGTTATGTTGGGTTATGCTATGTTATGTTGGGTTATGCTATGTTATGTTATGTTGGGTTATGTTGGGTTATGTTATGCTATGTTATGTTGGGTTATGTTGTTATGTTATGTTATGTTATGTTATGTTATGTTATGTTATGTTATGTTATGTTATGTTGGGTTATGCTATGTTATGTTGGGTTATGCTATGTTATGTTATGTTGGGTTATGTTGGGTTATGCTATGTTATGTTGGGTTATGTTATGTTATGTTATGTTATGTTATGTTATGTTATGTTGGGTTATGCTATGTTATGTTGGGTTATGTTATGTTATGTTATGTTATGTTATGTTATGTTATGTTATGTTGTGTTGTGTTATGTTGGGTTATGCTATGTTATGGGTTATGCTATGTTATGTTATGTTGGGTTATGTTGGGTTATGCTATGTTATGTTGGGTTATGTTATGTTATGTTATGTTATGTTATGTTATGTTATGTTATGTTATGTTATGTTATGTTGTGTTGTGTTATGTTGGGTTATGCTATGTTATGTTGGGTTATGCTATGTTATGTTATGTTGGGTTATGTTGGGTTATGCTATGTTATGTTGGGTTATGTAGGTTATGTTATGTTATGTTATGTTATGTTATGTTATGTTATGTTATGTTATGTTATGTTATGTTGGGTTATGCTATGTTATGTTATGTTATGTTATGTTATGTTATGTTATGTTATGTTATGTTATGTTATGTTATGCTGTGTTATGTTGTTATGTTATGTTGGGTTATGTTATGTTGGGTTATGTTATGTTATGTTGGGTTATGTTGGGTTATGCTATGTTATGTTATGTTATGTTATGTTGTGTTGTGTTGTGTTGTGTTGTGTTGTGTTATGTTGGGTTATGCTATGTTATGTTGGGTTATGTTATGTTGTGTTGTGTTGTGTTGTGTTATGTTGGGTTATGTCATGTTATGTCGTGTTGTGTTGTGTTACGTTATGTTATGTTATGTTATGTTATGTTATGTTATGTTGTGTTGTGTTGTGTTGTGTTGTGTTGTGTTGTGTTATGTTGGGTTATGTCATGTTATGTCGTGTTGTGTTGTGTTGTGTTGTGTTATGTTATGTTATGTTATGTTATGTTATGTTATGTTGGGTTATGTTATGTTGGGTTATGTTATGTTATGCTGTGTTATGTTATGTTGTTATGCTATGTTGGGTTATGTTATGTTATGTTATGTTGGGTTATGTTATGTTGGGTTATGTTATGTTATGTTGGGTTATGTTATGTCATATCATGTAATGTTATATTATGTTGGGTTATGTTATGTTGGGTTATGTTATATTATGTTATGTTATGTGTTATGTTATGTGTTATGTTGGGTTATGTTATGTTGGGTTATGTTATGTTGGGTTATGTTATGTTATGTTAAAAATCATGAACGCATTTCACTTTGAGTGTCAGAAGGTTCAAACCCCAGATCTTACTAAGCGAGACCTCATTGAGACCGCTTTTAAAGTTAATCAATACATTGCATTTAAATAACCAACATTTAGTTGCCACTGCATATTTTCACACAATTTCCTCAATCACTATGTGTGTGTGGAGAGCCATTAGATCATAATGAATCATATAAGCACATATTATATTTTATTATATTTTATTGTCATTTTTAATGCATAAATACATTTATTTAATGGTTAAATTAAGTCTTTTATTTGCACACAACATTAAAACTTTGTCCAACTTTTTTCGGCTCTAAGTAAATAGACAGATACAGTACCTAAAATAAAAAATACTTGAGCTTACAATACCTATTGTTAAAAAATACAGTTTAACATTTAGGCCTATACCTTGAAAATATATATTTTTTATATATTTGTTACAGTACACTGATGGTGTCAGCAATTTAATTCTAGCATAATTTGCAGCATGCACAAAACATGAACTCCTAATAGAAGTCAAAAACAGTTGCAAAGTGCAGTCAATTTCGACTGCATGTTTGAGTGAGCCTCTTCTGACCTGTAGGTCAAGCCTGACCACGCAAACTCTTTTGCTGATAGAAGGTCAGCTGACGTCCTGTGGAGCTCTGCTTTGTTGCAATCTGCGATCACTGCGTTCATGAGTTTGGGCCAAGTCCCTGTGTGTCCGGCGCTGATAGCATTGACCTAAGAAATCACCACATCTGATTTACGCTCCCACAGTGGAATTACAAAAGCAGGCTGGTTATCTGCACACCAGCTCGTCTTATTGAATTAAACAAGCCTCCCTCGCTTTTTTTGCCCTCCCAAGCACATAGATGGAAATGAGAGATTGGTTCCGGAAACATGCAAGAGTCTGAGTTTAAGAGTTTACAGCGTCTAATGAGAAATGAAAGACAGAAAAACACAGCAGACAAAACAGCCCCAGATCTGTTTGTTGTGTGGAGCAGGAATACGTGAAACTTTGCAAGATTCCTCCCAAAAGTCGTGTCTTATCGTAAAACTGCATCGTAAATCGTGCCACCCTCAGCTTTTATCCAAAAATCTGTGTATTGTTCCAATTTCGGCCACTACTTTACTAGCACACTGCGATAAAATGCTAGAAAATATTGAGAGAATTAATTTTCAGGGTTGACCGTCAGTTCATTTAACCCACTTGAACTTGTGGTTGAATATATGTCGAAATAGTAAACGTGATCATTTTGAAATACTGATTGATTGGTTTAGTGTCATATGAAGTGAACAGCTGTCAAGTTTTTGAAGGAATGGTTCACATTCTTACTGTATATATGACAGTATTATGATACTAATTGCAAGCCTGTGGTTTGCAAGATGTGGGTAACATGAAACCCATAAACCTCCCTCTGCTTCCTAGACAAGTGGGTGATATAGCAAAATATATATTGGAGCTTACATATATATATATATATATATATATATATATATATATATATATATATATATATATATATATAGTGACACTGAACCCCAATAATATAATATGAAAGTAACTGCTTTCACAGGAAAGCTTCATTAAAAAGTTTTCATCAAGTCATTATTTAAAGGTGCAGTAGGTGATCTGCCAAAATGCTAACTGTTAGCATAATATCTTTGAAACAACGTCCCTCCCATGCCGTCCAAAGCCACACTCCTGAAATCATGAACACGCACCTTAAAGATGACAGAGACCCACTAGATCATGTCGTTCGCCAGTTAAAAAACTTTATAGTACTTTATAATACTACAATTCTGAAAGAAAAACTGTATTATATTGAGCACGTTTTCAGTTGTGTAGCAATATTTCGTGCATGCAAGGATCACTGGTCTTACTCTCTCACACGATTTGTCCTAAAGCAACTACTGTTTGCTTAGTGGTTTTCCGGCGGGGTGCACACTTATTACTAAGCCGTACTTGCATGCTATGACAGACCGAATTTTCAAAGTAGCATGGTAAACCATATACTGTATGGACTGTGTCACAGGTTGTGATTATTCAAAAATGAGCCAATGTGATGTGACTATAAAATCAACCTCACCTCAGTAAAGCAGGCTAGGTGGAATAGCACTATTTACTTATGTTTTGTTGTTAAACTAAATAAAAATCGACATTATCGATGCTGTGAAAGGTAACTTATGAAATTGAAAATAGTCACATCAAGCTTTCGCTGGAAGCTTTCAGTGGCTGAACAACACTTCTGTGCATAAAACCCATTCGTAAAACAACAAAATCTACATCAGCTTTACATGACTAAAAGAGTTTTAAAACAGATCATTCAATTCAATTCAATTCACCTTTATTTGTATAGCACTTTTACAATGTAGATTGTGTCAAAGCAGCTTCACATAAAAGGTCATAGTAAATTGGAACAGTGTAGTTCAGTTTTTTAGTGTTTAAGATCAGTTCAGTTTAGCTCAGTTCAGTGTGGTTTAATAATCACTACTGAAAGTCCAAACACTGAAGAGCAAATCCAACGATGCGCAGCTCTACAGATCCCGAACCATGCAAGCCAGTGGCGACAGCAGAGAGGGAAAAAAAACTTCACTCTAACATTACCTGGCTAAAAGAAATGCTTCAGCCATGGTGTCGTCCCTCCTCCAGCGTGCAAAAGTAACTCCAATATTGATTCAGGATTTCAAAAAGTTTTGATTCAGCATTTGTTTTTACTGCTCTCTCTTTCTCTCTCTCTCTCTCTCTCTCTCTCTCTCTCTCTCTCTCGTGTGCAGGTAAACATGGCACGCGTGCACGCACAAACTTCGGATCTGCGTGATGCGTAGATGTACAAATTTACATTTTTTGACAGACAGTTTGGGTTACTTATCAGAATTATGGGAATTATTGGCTGTCCATTTTTAATTGGATGTCAATTTTTTAGTCGTTTTCCTTACCCAGAATATAAAAATACATATAAATACATTTAGATCATTTACTTTAATTATTACCATTGGAATGTGAAGAGACTTTCAACCAGCACAACAAAACATGCGTCTGAAGTCAATCACCTACTGCACCTTTAACATTTAACTGAATAACATTGTTACACCAACTCAAATATTTTTGTCAGATCCTATATGTTACGATCACCAGCGATCATAACTCCCAAGATTGCTGGATCTTATTAACAATAACCTATGGACTACAAATCCGCCATTCATGGACTACATTTTCATACATGCACTCCGTTCACACACACACATGCTTCCTCATTTTGACTGATGACACTCGCACCACCTGAGGATTGTCAAAGACTGATTACACACACTATTTAAGCAGCACACACGTTCACTTTCATTGCCGAGTCTTGTTATCTGTAAAGTGACAATTCAACGCGGTTTCCTTAGTCTTATTTCTCTGCGTTTTGACCTTTGCCAGGTTTGTCTTTTTGTTCCTGTCTGCGGCCTGCCTTCCGACCTCTCGCCTGATACTCTTACTATAATTCTGGATTGTCTATATACATCTGTTTGCACCCGTGTTGACCATTGCTTGCCTGAATGCTGAATAAACCTGCATGTGGATCCTCACCTCAGTTGTCTCTGTCACTCCCCGTGTTACACTATAAGTAGAAAATACGTGGTACCATTTTTGCATTTTGCAGCTTTTGCATTTTTTGTACATACACTGTATGTACTTTATAACCTATCAGCTTATCTTTTTGCACAAAGCTTATAAAAATTTGTCTTTAATAATAATAATAGATGTGTAAGGGCAGCATGGTGGCTTAGTGGTTAGCACTGTTGCCTCTCAGCAAGAAGTCACTGGTTCAAGTGCTGGCTGAGCCAGTTGGCATTTCTGTGTAAAGTTGCATGTTCTCCCCGTGTTGGCGTGGGTTTCCTCTGGGTGCTCTGGCTTCCCCCACAATCCAAAGACATGTGCTATAGGTGAATTGGATGGACTAACTTGGCTGTAGTGTATGAATGTGAGAGCGTATGGGTGTTTTTCAGCACTGGGTTGCAGCTGGAAGGACATCCGCTGTGTAAAACTTATGCTGGAATAGTTAGTGGTTCATTCCACTGTGGCAACCCCCGATATATAAGGAAGTGAGCTGAAGGAAAATGAATGAATGAATGATTGTGTAGTTTTAAATGGATTAAAGCAATCAATCAGTAAGTAATGGATTTTTTTTATATAGTCACATTGTGGTATATTTGCATTACATTAATGATTGTTTGGCATCATGTGACACACGTGATCATGTGATCTTCACATGTGATCATGTGAAATTTTGAAAACAATACCCAAATACAATCAGAACAACAATGGCGAACTCAGTGGTGTATTGGATGGGCATTCGTGATGAAGTTTCATTTTGGTCAGCTGACACTTGTTAACCAATCACTAACTATTAACTGAAAAAAAATTGATTAGAAATAGGCCAATTCAGTTTTTTATTAATGCTGTCAATCGATTAAAAAAATTAACTAATTAATCGCACTTTCACATGGCGATTAATCACATTTAAAATACTGAAACTTTCTATTCACACGTAAATGAATGTAAATGCAAGACAAAAATTATTTTTAATTCAAAATATGATTGTTTATTAGAATTTTTGTTAACTTGTGACACAGATTTCTTCATGTAAACAACATACCTGCAATAAACCATCAAGATCCTCAAACTGTTGGCTTGACAGCTATATTTATTACAGAAATAATAACAGGCATGTAAATGCCATTTGAATTTCAATCAATGCCAATAAAGAAAACAAAAAATATTTCCATGTTGGATTCTAAGTGGACTGCAGAAAAATGCCAAAATACAGGAACTGCAAATATGAAAATTGGAAAATTATAATAATAAAGTGTTGAATACAAACAATTGCACTCATTGAAAAGTTGTATTGCTGTGAGTTGAAACATAATTATAAAGTAGAAACAATTTTGTTTAATCCTCCTTTATATTCAGCCAGTAAAGACAGTCCAGTCTGTTGACATATCAGGGGACAATGTGGCCCTTTTCTTTTGAATGATGTGAGCTGAGAGTGAGGACAGTCTCTCACAAGCAGAATCAGCATATGATTTTCGGTGACTAATTTTGGTGCCACTGGTGCTACGACAAGGATGCTAGAAGGATCAAGGGGTACATCAAAGGCACCCACAGGTACGCGTTGTGTCACACCAAAGACTAATTCTTACAGGTGCTTTGGTCACACCATCTCTAAACAATTAATTCTAAACAACTTTGAGGGGTACACCGTCTGCGATGTTCAGGCGTTTGTTCTTGTTGCTAGGAAACACAGACACACACACACACACACAAAATGCGCGCGACTCCCTTCAGATTCATGAACACGTACAATCGTGTTCATCAAATTTGCTAAAACTAGGCGTTCTAAAGTATGGCTATATTATACAAGCAAGGATTCTGACATCGCAACCTGAAGCAGATGCTTTACAAAAGTTGCGTTTAAGGGGAAAACACGTCAAACTAATGAAACATTCGAGGGTGCACGGAATCATAGCCAAGGAATTCGCTGTCTTTGACAGCTTGCGACATCCTCTGCCACTTTCAGAGTACATTTACATGGACACCAATACTCCAATTTTAATATGATTAAAGTAATACTCTAATTAAGAGTCTACCATGTAAACAGCAATTTGATTACCTTAAAAGACCACAGAGTCATGAAATCCGGAGGTTTTTCTTTCCATTCAGGATGTGGTATCAAATTCCATTAAAACAAAAGTCAAAAGATTAAAGATAAAACAGCCGAAATTATATGAAACTCTGGAGCAGGGGTCACCAAACTTGTTCCTGGAGGGCCAGTGTCCTGCGGATTTTAGCTCCAACCCTAATCAAACACACCTGAACAAGCTAATCAAGGACTTACTAGGTACTTGAAACATCCAGGCAGGTGTGTTGAGGCAAGTTGGAGCTAAAACCCCGCAGGGCCCTCCAGGACCGAGATTGGTGACCCCTGCTCTGGAGGAAACGATGGATAGCCCATTAATGCGACATTAATTATTTTATACTGAAACTGTAGTAAAAAATAAAAAAACTGCAACTGCGTTAATTACGTTAATTTTTTTAACACGTTAAATATTTCAAATTAATCGCATGCATTAACGCGCTAATTTTGATTACAGCACTACTATTTAATTAACATTAAAATTAAACACCTAGAATAAAATTGCAAAATAAAATGCACGAAATTAAACAGTACTATAATAAGTAGTACTAGTAAAAAACTAAAATAAATAGGATCAAAATGTATAAAAATTCAGACAAAATCCCATATTCTTCAGTAATTTAGTTTCACTTTCATTCATTTTAAGATACAGTATGTATTTTCTTACAAATGATAACGAATAGAAGTTATCAGCCTCTGAAACAATATAATTTCAACACTGATGAACCTGGCTGGGGCTCAGTCTTTAGTTTTGCGCAATATGCCACTGGTCTAAATACAGGACATATGTGCATCATATCACCATCTACTGGTCTTAAATGCATATTACAACGTGTATTTTCGCAGATTCATGTGAACAGGTAAAACTGTTCAAAATCTTGAAGAAAAACTTTGCATTTTTAGTGCATCACTGTCACGTGAACGTAGCCTTAACTCCACTCTTACAGTTTTGTCATTTAGCGTGGTTTAAACCCACCGTTCAGGGTTCTAATCACACACATACACATAACGTCTATGGTTTAGCCTCCCCGAGCCGTTTTCATCCTCTCTGTCTCTGCGAAACAGCCACAGCGCTGAATTCACTGCACTTCGTCTGCCTTTTCCTGCACCACAACTGCACTGTCAGCGAGTGGATATTCTTAGCCCCAAACCAGTGCTAATCAGCCTTGCTAGCTTAGCATTGTTTATTCTGCGTGAGATGACTTGATTCCTCGCTCGAGATTTATTTAAATAAATAGCGCTGACTTCCTTTGTCTCAAGCCAAGTCACTATCATAACATGACCGGTCAGAGGGCCAGAGGAAGGTATCGGGGAGACGGAGCGCGGCTGCAGGCTGCAGATAGAAGAGGTGTACCCTGGGAAAGTGACCTACGCTCTGCCACACCTCATAACTCGCTAAGACACTCGTATGGGATTATTAAACATAAGGGAAGGAGAGCGAGACTGACAGGCAAGGCTTAATTTAGTCACTTCCTAAGCGAGGGCTCCAGCAGTTTTTGTCCTCAGATTACTCAGATGGGATCATCACACAGGAATGTGATATGGAGGACAAACAGAGAGAGACAAGAAAAGTGATGTGATGTCTGTAGAAACTTTAAAAATAGTTCTACTTGGGGAAAATAAAATGACACGAATCAGACAAATTAAATCAGATTGCAGATTTTAATCTGAGTTTATTGAGGCCATCTGGATGTGCTAATATACTACTCACACAATTGTGGTTTATAGGGTGCTTACTGCAAATTGTTTGTCGCATTGCATAGCATAGGTCGTGTGCACTGTATTGACTGTGTAAAAGTTGACAGATCATTTTAATTCTGTGCTTCCCAAAGTGGGGGTCGCTTGACAATAAGGAGGGAGAGGGCAGTGGGAGGGGCTATGTTGTGGTTGCTTGGCGATATTAAAAAATCCCCCAAAAATATTAAGCTATTAGAATAATTTTTATTGTCGTTTTTTTTTTTTTTTTTGGGGGGGGGGGGGGGGGTGATTGGATGTCTTTAAATGCTGAGTTTGAATTTGAAAAAAATCTGAATAATGGTGCAGCCACAGGAGTTTGAAAAAAAAGTGATGGACAGTAAGTTCTACCCATGACAGGTTCGGATTTAGGCATGGATAATATGGACGATAGCCCAGGGCGTGCGTTTTTCCGGAAACCATTGTTAGCCAATAAGCAAAAGTTCCATCGTTACAAACATAGTTCTTTGAATTGGCATTTCCCAAATCCATCATTCCAACAAACATTTGTAAACCTCTGGAGCTGTAGTTAGAAATATAGCTCCTGGCTGTGTTCTATTCCCAGCTATCCGCCGTGTGCCCTATCATTAGAACATTCTAACATTTAAACTTGAAATTGTTAAAAAAAAGCACTTAAGTCATCTGTCTTAGGTGTAATTTGCTTTCAAAGTGTTTTAACAGTTCAGTTTTAGCGATTTCATGTTTACAATTCCCTTCGCAGTGCACTTTGAAAACATTGATGTCATTTTGAACACAGCCGTGGCTCATGATGAAAGCTGTACCTAGTGGTGACTTATTATTTAATAGTGTTATTTATGTTACATCTCCAAAGCTTGTGAAAACAACAAACATAGCATCCGTTAATGCTATTAATTTATAGTGGGTTATTTATTATCTTATTAAGTATCTGTACTGTATATGACATGGGCCTGTTGGTAAGAACATTTCTGCAGTGGTTTGTATGTGTCAAATTGTAAAAGTAGACCTTTCAAAAAAATAAAACAAAAATAAACAATATCCTATTTAATCATCATCATCATCATTATCATTAATATTATTAAAATTATTATTAAAGTATGATTTTTTTCATTTCCTAATAAATAATAAATATTAAAATTCATTTCTTAATTAATAGCCTCATTATTTATATACTTATATAATTTATATATGAAATTAGACTATGTGTTAGCTTTTGTAAGAGATTTTATGTTTTAAAATAGAATATGTAATGTTCTCAATATTTCTAAAGAAAACCTAGGCCCTATATGTGCCATTTAGATTTATCTCAATTAATCTGAAAAATGAGTACATGTTTTTACTAAAACTAATATTGGATTTTTTTTTTCTTTAAATGCGTGTGCATGTGTTACTCCACCCCGTTTAGAGCATATAATGGCCGTTTTATGTCATAACTAACGTGGTTCAAATGATGGATATGCGACAGAGAAACAACGAGTTTTGAGAAACAATCGTCACTACATCGTTCTTTCCCCAAACTATGCATTGTACTATGATAGTTCAGCCGCGAGTTACGTCATTGTTGAGAAACGAACCTTAGGGTGGCAATCTTGCTAGGGCAGCATCAGTAAAAGCTCCAGTAAAATCATCTGTGCCCAAGTAAGCTTTGAGAGATACAATTAACTTTATGCAAATGTATGAATTTAGTGGTAATCTCAGAATAAAGACGTTAGGGGCCATTCACATTTGTCTTTTGTACGGGCAAGTTTGTTATTCTCTATGTGCAACCAAAACAACGCTGGTGAAAGCAAACTGACACCAGAAAACCATTCCCGCGCACCTTGTTTGCATGCATGCCGATAAAATATGTGCCGTTCATGCGCTGTGAAATGGAGTAAAGGCCTTTTCTGTTACTTTTATGACACGATGGTGTCGACACGCACTCAACAAAACTCAAGCTTATAATATCATGATGACCGTGTTTTTGACTAAGCATGACTATGAAGCTGAAAGGAGGGTTTAGGTGAACAGATAATTCTATAAAACCTATTTTTTTTGTATTCGAATTGTCATAATTAATATTCATGCGTAATATTTCTTGTGATCTTAGCAAATCACTCCAGTTTTGTCTTTACGTTGTTTTCCAGTTACATTTAGGATTGTTTTCTGTTAATTATTTATAATAATAATTGTATAATTATAACAAATATACAATTATTGGTGTATATGGGGTGATTTATGAGGGTGCCATCTAAACTAGAACCGCCCACTGGCCCATGATGTGTTATATGTATTATCAAAGCTCTCTGACTTATCATGATCCGAGGAATACATCAGTCCGCTTTCATGACAATAAGCAAAACAAATTAAACAACGCTCTTTCACACCAATTCATAACTTCTGGATATAGTGGCTCACTTGTATGTATTGGTATGTTCTCATTCATACTTTTTTTGGGGTTTAGGGGTGGGCTTTATCAGGCTGAATTAAATGCATATTAGAAACCTTTTAAATCGCATATAATTTTGGCATATGCATAGTCAATGCATGGTTCTGAATAAAAAGAGAGTTTAGTAATGATACAACAATTAATTTTTATGTTTTTTTTTTTTTTTGGCAAAACGGCTGATAAATCTTTTGATTCAAAATTCTACTCCAAGTCTAAATCGCGTGCCGCAAAAGCATTAAGGGCATGTGCGAACTCTGCTTTTGCTATTTTAAGGATGGAAAAATACACCGTGGCACATGGTCTAATAGGGTTGTGCTTGTTCTCCTAATGAGTTATGGGTGTGTTTTGAGAATAAACCAATCAGAGTCTCATCTCCCTTTAAGAGTCAGTTGTGTCGCGCCATGGCACCTTTGCTATTTACATGGCATACTTTGTAAGTGGAAAAACTGAATGCTTCACTAGCAAGGAAAACAGTTAAACAGACCATCTGCAGCGCAAGGATAAAGAATGAGCCTCCTCCATTTGGCCTCTTTACTTTCTCTTTCTCTCGTGGATAAGGAAACGCTGTTGTACACACTCCACTGAGTTATATCCAAACCCACAGCCTATGCCCCATATGGTCCAAAAGCTGACAGGTGGACAAATCTAAAATTGTTTTTAATGAAACATTTAAATATGCGTATAATAAATACTACTACTAATAATAATAATAATTACAATAACATTATACAATAGCAACTTGTCATAAAAAATGGAAAAAAAAAATGTTCATGACAACGAGGCAGTGGTTTTTTGTAATTATAAAGAAATAATAATATTTGTAATATTTAAATCCTTTAATTCTTTTTCATTTGTAAAGATAATTGTGTATTACTGTACATCCTGTGTGTATTAAGCAATGTGCACAACTAGCGCGCTCTGCGCTGGACTTTAGACTTGCTTTCAATTGGTCAATTGCGCAGTTTATTAAGACCGGCACACCCATGAGTCCACAAAGTGGATCAAATGAATTAGTTATTTAAACAATGTGGCACGAAACGTGAAAATTAGGTTTGCGCTGGTTTGAAAATAGCAAAACATCGCACCAAACACGTCTTGCACCTTATTCCGTTGGGTGTTTAAAAGGGCCCCATATCTAATGAGACTTTTTTTGGTGAAAACCTTACAGAAATAATCAGCATAAAGCATTATGTCCTCGCCAATTGGTGGCACTAGTGCGCATGCAGTAGTTTTCATAACACGAGAGGGGTCTAGATGCAGACTCATCGCAGTTGCAAGCTGAGCTGCATGCAGTGCTTTTAATGCCCACACCTAACCCCAGCCCTCACAGTGATGTCACTAGCTCCATTGAGTGCATTGTGTTTGACATTGGATCTATATGCAGTCTCAGCTTGCAAATTCAAATCTGGATCCAGATACTATTGCATAACACACACTATGTTTAGTCTGCAGTTGATAAGTATTCAAAAAATATATACAATGGTCAAAATCATATAAAAAAAGTTGATCCAAGTTCTCCCACGACAATGAGTTTTGTTCAATAGTTTTAGACAATTTTCATCAACTTTTTTGTTCCACTTCAAATATTGACTACTATTCACTGTTCCATTTGGAGTGGCTCATCCCTATGCCCTAATTCCTTTGAAGGGTTTACCCTTCTGAGTGGCAGCTTCAGTGAATTAGGGTATAGGGAGCCATTCAGAATGGAATGCAATGTGCGACACCAAATAAGTTTGCAAAGTGACCAATTTTGAGCACTTTGGTTTATAACGACACTTCAATATGGTGGCCATGATTGTTTTTACTTCAAGTGCCTTTCGGAGAGTGATATATCCCTTTTTAAACACAACAATAGCTTCAAGCCCACTTCATGGTTATTAAAAAATTGTATACTTCTTTTATTCTAGCCAAAATAAAAAAAATATATAATATAGGAAATACTGCAAAAAATTCCTTACTCTGTTAAACATAATTTGGGAAATATTTAATATAAAAAAAGTACAGATGAAGTCAAGCAATTTTGACTTCATCTGTACATCCAGTTCAGCTTCACATCAGCATCATAATGCGCAAAATCAGCATAATT
>NC_079457.1:38510395-38545395 GCF_903798145.1 Danio aesculapii
CTCAATGCATTTAGGCATGTAGACATAGTCAAGACAATCTTCTACGCTTTAAATCGAGCATCAGAATGGGGAAGAAAGGTGATTTAAGTGACTTTGAACGTAGCATGGTTGTTGGTGCCAGATGGGCTGGTCTGAGTATTTCAGAAACTGCTGATCAACTGGGATTTTCTGATCTCTAGGGTTCTCAGAGAATGGTCAGAAAAAGAGAAAATATCCAGTTCCATATTGTTGATGCCAGAGGTCAGAGGAGATCGGCTAGACTGGTTTGAGCTGATAGAAAGGCAACAGTAACTCAAATAATCAATTCGAATAACTTACAACCAAGGCATCTCTGAATGCACAACACATCAAACGTTGAGGCAGATGGGCTACAGCAGCAGAAGACCACACTGGCTGCCACTCCTGTCATCCGAGAACAAGAAACCGAGGCTACAATTTGCACAGGCTCCCCAAAATTGGACTATAGAAGATTGGAAAAACGTTGTCTAGTCTGATGAGTCTTGATTTCTGCTGCGACATTCGGATGGTAGGGTCAGAATTTGGCGTCAACAACATGAATGCATGGATCTATCCTGCCTTGTATCAAAGTTTCAGGCTGGTGGTGGTGGTGTAGTAGTGTGGGGAATATTTTCTTGGCACAATTTGGGCCCATTAGCACCAATTGAGCATCGTGTCAACACCACAGCCTATCTGAGTATTGTTGCTGACCATATCCATCCCTTT
Organism: Danio aesculapii; assembly: GCF_903798145.1. Taxonomy (NCBI): domain Eukaryota; kingdom Metazoa; phylum Chordata; class Actinopteri; order Cypriniformes; family Danionidae; genus Danio; species Danio aesculapii. The sequence goes on from NC_079457.1 coordinate 38,511,119, forward strand.
ATGACCATCTTCTGATAGCTACTTCCGGCAGGATAACACACCATGTCATAAAGCATGAATCATCTCAGACTGGTTTCTTGAACACGACAATGAGTTCACTGTACTTAAACGGCCTCCATAGTCACCAGATCTCACCAGATTCATGGATGTGCAGCTGACAAATCTGCAGCAACTGCGTGTTGCTATCATGTCAATATGGACCAAATCTCTGAGGAATATTTCCAGTACCTTGTTAAATCTATGCCATGAAGGATTAAAGCAGTTCTTAAGGCAAAAGGAGGTCCAACCGTGTACTAGTAAGGTGTACCTAATAACATGACTGTGAGTGTATGTCTCAGCACAGAAAAAAAAAAACTAATTTTGAGCCTTTAAAAACATGTATTGGAAATGAAATCTCCAGACATAAATTGATGAAGTGATAGAAAAACACACACACTCACCATCCTTTGGTTTAGTGCCTGATTTATCAGGGGTCGCCACAGTGAAATGAACCACCAATTCATCCTTAAATGTTTATTTTGGATGTTTTCTTTACATTTAAACTGAAGGAGCTCAAAGAGCCTAAAAGCCCAAAGTAAAAAAGAATCAAATTCAACTGCATTGACATATTAGTGCATAATATCATAATGAATCAGAAATATTCATTGTGTGTTGGATGTAGTTGTTGGATTTTGTATGGCCTGAGTAAATGAACAGCATATTTAAATTTTTGGATGAACTCCCCCTTCGACAGCAATGCTCTTTAACTTTGACATCTTCTTGAGTTAGATGAGGTTAAACAATTGTGTTGAAGTGTTGTTAACCATGACCCTTCACCAAAGAAAAAGGCAGACCGACATCCCCTCATTAAGCGGTCGCCCTCTTTAACCCGACCAGCATTTCTTCTATTTTTTATAATATCTGGAGTGATGGAGACTTTATTGGGAAACATTACTATTTTTACATTCTCGTTTTTTACTTGCATGAAGTTAATGAAGCTCATTTTGAAGTGTGAAGTTCATTGTAATTGCAGTTGTTTAATGACTCGACTCCTTCTATTCTGCATTTCTAACTAACAGCCATGTAATAAAGAGCTTGGCCGTGATTTCAGCTCATTAGACTATATCAATTATGTGTAGATGAGCAATAAATGGCTCTGTGTTTGCATACAAAACCAAACAGGGAATAAATCCTGCTTACTTTTAATATATTTTAAGCCATAGATGTCTAAAAAAATGCAAATAACATTTAGTCCTTTTAAAATCATTTTTTAATAAATTTAGGGATTATAATGTTATTTTAAAAATAAGAGACCACTAGAAAATGTTCAGTTTTTTTAATTTATTTATGTCTTTATTTATTTATTTTTTTTCAATTTACAATTTCATTTGGTGTTTGAGTAAAACATATTTTTGTTACTGATATATATATATATATATATATATATATATATATATATATATATATATATATATATATATATATATATATATATATATATATATACTGATTTATACAACAGTTCTGTCTGGTTCTCAAATCTGATCTGCAATATCAGAACTCGTACAGCCTCCTTCACCCTTTGTATTACTCCTCCTAGATAGAGTGAGAGCAGAACAATAAATTCACTACCGTTTGACAAATATTGCAGCTGTTGGACAACATAATGTACTTTTGAGGCTTTTTAGTCAAGAATGCAGTTGTTTAGATTGCATCTATGCGGTTTATTTATAAGGTTAGTGCCTATTTAAACATTTCTGAGATGCAGCACATCGGCATCCATCAGATTGTCAGAGCAAAGAGCAAAGAGCAAAGTCGGTTGACTTTGTTCATCCACAAGATAGCGACAGAGACTGCATAATAAGCCCTTAGAGGAGGAATTACCCAGCATAATTTTAAACTACAGCTGATCAAGTCATTATTAAACTGGTAAGTGACTAAGTAGGTCTCTCTCTTTTGTATGTTGCAGTGCTGTATTCATACTAAAGTATTTGTAGTGTGTTGATTGTGAGATGGTATTCGCATATTAGGAATGTATGTATTTTGTGTTTTCCACTCTTTGTATAACCCTGAGTTACTTTTTGGTTGGCCATCTGTTTGTTTCTAGTGAGTCTCCTGTTTTCGGTACTGCAGACTAGTTCAGTAAAAAGAAAGAGAGAAGAAATACCTGCATGTGTTTAGCATTTTTCCTTTACTCAAACAACAGTAATCTGATAGTGATTGCATTGCTTTGGCTTTTTCGGGGTTAATTATTGGATCTCCCAATTGAAATACTGGTAAATGTCTCTAGACTGATGGCATTTCATGCTGTTCAGCCTTATAATCTTAAATGTGAGCCTGTTTTGTCATCACTTTAGATGCTATGGTATAGAATCATTTAAATACTAGCTCTGAAATGGCGTTGCGACACTAAGGCATTCGGCCTGAGACTTCGTGCCAACACACGCCTCCCACCAGTGCCTATATACAGCTATATCTCACTGCTTCTCTTGTGATATTGCTCATATATATATATATATATATATATATATATATATATATATATATATATATATATATATATATATATATATAGTTGATGTCAGTATTAATAACGCCCATTTTTTTCTTTTTTAAATATTTCCTAAATGATGTTTAACAGCACAAGAAATTTTTTCACAGTATGTCTGATAATATTATTTCTTCTGGAGAAAGTCTCATTCGTTTTATTTTGGCTAGAATAAAAGCAGTTTTTAATTTTTTAAGAACCATTTTAAGGTCAAAATTATTAGCCCCTTTAAGCTATTTTTTTTCCGATAGTCTACAAAACAAACCATCATTATACAATATCTTGCCTGATTAACCTAACCTGCCTAGTTAACCTGATTAACCTAGTTAAGCCTTTAAATGTCACTTTAAGCTGTACTGAAGTGTCTTAAAAATATCTAGTCAAATATTATTTACTGTCATCATGGCAAAGATAAATAAATCAGTTAATAGAAATGAGTTATTAAAACTATTATGTATTGAAATGTGTTGAAAAAATCTCTGTTAAATCTCTTCTCTCTGTTAAACAGAAATTAGAGGAAAAAGTAAACAAGGGCCTAATAATCCAGGGGGGCTAATAATTCTGACTTCAACTGTATATAGTATTATAATTATATAGTATATGGTCAAGTCTCTATGCTAACGGTTTGGGTAGGGCAATACAAATTATGTAGTAGTAGCAGTAATAATAATAATAATATTAATAATAATAAACAATCAAGTCAAATATACTGGCTATTTATTGAAAAATATTATTTTTATATTACTAAGGGCATCAAGATGCAGGACAAAAAATTGCAATTACAAAATAGATGTGGATTTTCATTTAACACCAGTGTTATTGTATTTGTCACACATTTGCGCCTTGTATTTTCCTATTAATTTTGCATTCCGTGTAAAGAATTGGCAATTTAAAAAAAATATTTGCAGATCCTTGTGGGCTATGATATGGACATTTTTTTTACAAAACAAAAAAACATTGGAATTTATTGATATTATGTAGTTACTTTCCTTTTTACCAAATTTGTCAGTACACACCTAAATAATTTAAAATATAATAGAGTGTATAAGTTATTCTTTTATCTAATTTAATAAGTGCATGTCAAAATAAGGATATTTTTAAGTTTTTACAAATAACATTTACAAAATATTTACTTACATCCGATGTGCGTTCTGTGTATATAAAATCTTATTTAATGCTGACTTGTGTATGATTTTCTGTTTAATAATTTAAATATATTTAAAAAAATAAAAGTATCTGCTTATCCCACCCAAAATAAATAAGCTACACTGTAATAAAATATCATAGTTCACTACCTAAATATTCTTTATAAATGATCTGGTTTTATCCAAGTCATAATATCAGTTTATTGTTTAGAATGACTAAATCAGCCTGTCTCTATTGGGTTACACCAATGAAAGTAATCTTTAAGGTTCACATATGACAGAGCTAATTTTTTAGGGCTAAAACTGCATGTTTCACTTTTTACAGTGTATTTTTAAATAAATTACGGGTTGACCACAAATATTTAGCTGTGAAAACTGTCTATAAATCACTTTAAGTATAGTTATTTCATGCTACCAAGAAACCAGAGTGCAGGCTTTGCTTTATATTCAGGGCAAAGGTTGAAGCCAAAATGGTTATATTACTGTATGTGTGTGTGTGTGTGTGTGTGTGTGAGCATTTATGTGTGTTTTCTCCTCTTTGTATTGCCTCCCATATCTTTACATTTACACTCATTGTTACGAGTTGTTAACACTCAAGTGCGCAGCTTTCTTTGTGGTCCCGACCCCCCCAACACAAACAGGTTTTATGTGTGTGCGCGCGGGAGTGTGTTATGATTTAGTGTATATGTGCCCTATATGAGTGTGTGTACAGCAGGCCTAAAACAATGGCCCTCTCAGATTACATCTCTCTGTCTGTGGAGGCTGTGAAGGGGGGCAGGAGAACACCCACTGGTTCCCCGTCCCGCCTCTCCTGTCCAGTCCGTCCCTCTGATTGGCTCAGGCCACGTATATATTTACAGCATGGGTTCATCAAAACTCACTACAACTTTCAAAGACTGGGAGTCTGGGAGCCAGGAGTTACAAAACACATCTGTGGGATTTTATACTTCTAAAACATCCAAAACAAAGCCTTTTTGTAGCTCTTTCTTTCTTTTTATGATTGGTTTTTGTTTAGTTACTGACTGACCAGTTTAAAGTTACAGGTTCAAAAAAGTAGCATACAAACGTGCTGGTGTTAATTTCCTTTACTCAAAGACAACAGCTTGCTTTAATCGTGTTGGTCTTGCTGGAATGAATATATCTGAGTCTAGTTGCTGTCAAGAGGCCAGTTCTCAGCCCAGCCAGGTTGCGGAGCACGGGACATGGGGTGCCTCCTCTAGCACTCCGGGGCCTGAGCGGGGACATGGTTTTGACCGCAGTCGGACCACAGAGCTGGCACCGGTGCCTGGGTCTGGAACACGGACTGGATCCCGAACAGCAGCAGAGGCAAGGACGGGAAGCCCGGACTCTACCCGCCCTGGAGCTTTGACCCTGGGCTCCAGCGAGGGGAAATCAGGGGGGGAGTCGAGGATCAGGAGGCCCATGAACGCCTTTATGGTGTGGGCAAAAGATGAGCGCAAGCGACTGGCCATCCAGAACCCAGACCTGCACAATGCTGTGCTCAGTAAAATGCTGGGTAAGACACTCACTATTCCATCATGGGGGTTAAAATGGGGTCATTCTAGTAGGTCGGCGGGGGTCACAGACGTGGCATATTCACAAATGGGTGGTTGGGAAAAGCATATATTATTTTGTTTGAGCTGCTAAAATAAATATGTCCATGAATATTAAACCACTTTAAAATAATTTAAGGTAAAGTAATTTAAAGTAAAATAAGGTTTATAGAGGAATAACTGTACTTCTGTTTATTTTTTTTGTTTGTTTTAGATATTCCTGCTAAAAACTGATATTAAATTGGGTCAAGAAAACATGATCATATTAACGTTAATATTTAAATTTTTGTAGAAGGTACATAGCATAAACTTTATTGTAAATATAATAGTATTTGTTATTGTCATATATATTTTTTTTATTTAATGTAAAAGCAATTATAATAGTAGAAGTAAGAAATAGTAATAGTAATCATGTCCTAATTTGTATCCTGCTACTTTCTCTACCATCAAGCTTGTTTGTCATTTAATCAAACTATTAAATATTATAATCATGTATAGAGTACGTTTACATACCCCAGTTTATTATCATTATCATAATATTATGTAAACCAAACTTAGTATGCAACTCTGATTTGTAGATGAGCAAACCAGCCTCGGGCGCACATGAAATGGAAGTCATTTGAAAAGTTTGTGAATCTTGCACAATATTTGCATTTGGCAGTTTTTCAGGGAGACATTTTGATGTCCTTTATTTTTTTGTTGTTAAATATAACAAGGCTGTGGCAGACACACAAGCTGCCGATTGTCTGCAACCATTGACCCATTAATAATACAACCCGACCCCTGTGTGCCGAGCACCAGTTACATGTAATGATTCGTTCATGTCAAACACGTTTGTCAGCGATTGCCTTACGTGCATCTGTTTTCACCAAAAGCAAACATAATAAATGTGACAGCTCATTTAAAAATCATTTGTGCATGATTATATTTGTATATTTATTCCAGAGAACTAAATTAAATACATTTTAAAACTAACCCAAAGAATATGACTCAGTGCTCTGGCACTAGATTGCATTTAGATGATGTTGTCCTGATAAAAATCATATTTATAAACTACTAAAGCAAAACCAGTGGACACAAAAAGTAGCCCAAATGCAATGACACTGATTGGATGCTGTTTTTAGGTCAGTCCTGGAAGGCTCTGAGCACACTCGACAAGCGTCCGTTTGTGGAAGAAGCCGAGCGGCTCCGCTTGCAGCACCTCCAGGATCACCCCAACTACAAATACCGTCCTCGGAGGAAAAAACAGCCCAAGAAGATGAAGCGAGTAGAGCCAGGTCTGCTTCTCCAAGGCTTGGCCCATGGGGTCGCAGGAGGACCAGGAAATGCGTACTCGCCTCACCGTCATGCCCATCATCTGCTGCCTCCTCTGGGACACTTCCGAGACCTCCACCCCTCTGGAGCTCCGGAGCTGGAGAGTTTCGGCCTGCCGACGCCAGAAATGTCCCCGCTAGATGTGCTCGAGGAGGGAAGCGGGGATTCAGTGTTTTTCCCCCCTCACATGCAGGAAGATGTGGGTCTGTCTTCATGGATAAACTACCACCAGCATCCAAATCATCAACCCGGCCACCACCCTCACCACAACTCCCATAACCTCCAGCATTCCCACCCACACCTCAACCAGAAGTCTCCACTAGCCTGCCTCCCGCTTCAGGAGAAATGCCTGGTTGTGGAGTCCCCCAATCCTGGCGGTCTCTACCCCAACATGAGCCTCCCGGAGTCCTCCAAAGCAGGTTATTACGGTCAGATATACGGGAGCAGTCAACCTCAACCCGCCTTCACTTCTCATCTAGGCCAGCTGTCTCCTCCACCAGAGACCTCAGCTGTGGCTCAGGTCGCTCCCCCTTCCTTGGACGCTGTGGACCAACTGGGACCTTCAGCCGAGTTCTGGGGCGAGGTGGACAGGATTGAGTTTGACCAATACCTGAGTGCAAGCAGGACTCGATTGAGCAGAAGCGCCCCTTGCGAGGAGAGCAGCGCTTTGATATCAGCCCTGTCCGACGCCAGCAGCGCCGTCTATTACAGCGCCTGCATTACAGGATAAAACTGCTTCTGCTATGCATCTCCAGAAGTCTGGTGCACATATGGAGTCTCAGATCTGTTTGATTTATTCGAGTTACCTTCTTCAGGGAATCGTCACGCCCCGGTTTCACGAATCACTGGAGGTTACTGGACTCTATGCACAGTTCTCACAGTATAGACTTCACTAAATTGCATTTCACAGTATGACTAGTCATTTCTGGTCTTGATAACCTGTACTTTCTGAGACTGTGGTCGAATTTAACCGATCATTTTGCTGACTCCATCCAGCTACTGTATGCTTACGGTCTCAAATGAGGGTACTGGGACGTGGAAGTCAAGAATGTGAATATTTTTTTGCAATATACATATATATATATTTGTCTTTTACTTGCTTTTTACATGGTTTATTTCTATTTTTATAGACTTTTTTATATGAAAATATGTTTTGCACTGGGTATGTGAAAACCACTCAAGACTCTTTTATACTGCACTTAATCTCTTTAAAATACACAAGTTCTTAAGTATTTTGATCTATTGGCGACTAATTTATATTACATTCTTTGTGGCTGAATATGTTTGAATTGGGCATTTCATGTGGACATGAAGTTTTGTAATCCTCTTAGCACTTGAGGAACTTGTTGAGTTGGTAATAACTCTCCCCCTTTTGGTAATAATTATCTTCAAATAAAAAGAGTTTGCAATAAAAAATGTCTCAGCGCTATTAAATCAAAGCAATTAAATTGAAAACACACAATTGTACATAGTATTTCACTAACACACTTTCCCACACCACAGAGTGCATGTGCTTTTCTAGATGTCTTTTTTTCTTTCTTCCTAAAACAGTCAAAAAATGTATATGATAAAATGTATCCATGCCTATTTTGCCAAATAAAGTTGTCACGAAATATTGGGTACTTGTCAAAATCATTACACTCGCATTAGACACATATTTTGCTTGATTTATGGTAAAATGGTGCTGTGGCTGCGATTGTTGTTGTCTTTTGAGAGAAACAGAGAGCAGAGCAGGGCCGCAATGTTTAAGTTGTAATCCAGTCTTGTCTCTCTGATTCCCTCCTCCAAGATTTTTGATCAGCCACAAAATGAGTTTGGCTCTTTAAGCTATTTTTTCCCCTAAAACCACGGACAAAAAGAAAACAGTTTCGACTGAGGAGAACAAAACTGAAACTGTCTTCTCTTATGTCTTCATACAAAAAAGGCAGCTCTGAGATTAAAGAAATGCTCCCTCGTGTTGATTCATTCAATACCAGGGAACAAAAAGATTGATATATAAGAGTGCGTTTCAAGAGGGGAACGCAGTCTTTCCAAAGCATTTACATCTCAGGCTGGATGCCTAGTGAGTGTGCGTGTTATTCTTTACATCAAATGATACACGTTTCTTGTGTTCTTTTCCTCGATATCACGCTGACTAAATTCGGATGTCTGTTGAATGACACACCGCAGATTCTCCTGCCAAGACGTTAAGTGGGCTCACTTAAGTCCAGGTCAGCTGCCGTGGGGTAAAGTTTCATCCCGCCAATTAATTAGCCATAAAATTAGCAGGAATGTCAAAACAGAGGAAGATCCTGGGGAAACTGTGGATGTTGGGATAGCTGTTGGAGAATATCTGCCAGCGTGTGCTGCAGGGGGAAGGATGTTAAAGGGAAGAGGAGCTTTTTTTCACCCCTGACCGACTCCCTAAATGGAAAGAACAACACTGACCGATCATGCAGGTCCAGTAATTCTGAAGTCCGATGTGCAGGTCAGCAGAACGACGTGTATTTTGAGCTGTAAGCTGTTTTGTGTGTGACAGAAAGAGCGCTAGAAAGGCTAAGCTTGTGGTTGTCGGCGCTATTTCGCCATTTCGTTCACAGTTTACGCTTTATTGCCCATCTGTGGCTTCATGAACTCATGAACAGAGTTTTCACGACATGCTCCCCTGCTGATTTTCTCCCTCTCTCTCTCTCTTTTTTACTTTGGAAGGATGAATAATGAAAAGTCAGCATTACAGGCTTCAGGAATCTTAAATTTGAAACAATGTTTCCACTTGGGCTAATGTATTTCTTAATTCTTTGTATCTTATAATCAGTTGACTAACCAATCAATGGATTCCAATGAAATGAGTTTGAGCCTAAAAATAACGAAGTTCAAAGCATTTTCATTGCCTATGCTACATTTTTGCTACAATTTTTTTTTTTACTCAGTTTCCAGACCTTTATTCTGGTATATCAGGAAAAACTGCATTTAAGGGGATAGTTCACCCACAAAATGTAATCAAACACAAAAAAACACAATGTTTTTTGTAAAAAAACAGATGGACAACACTTTCTTCTGCGGATGAATATTGAAGTCATGTCATTTCATTATATAATTTTTTTTTTGGGGGGGGGGGGGGGGGGTAATCTTGAGTCCTTGTGTTCTCACTTTATGTCATCATTAACCATCAAAGTACAATACTCAAGAACACATGAATGGAGGGCACATGTGAAAGTGCCTGGATGGGTTCTAGATACAGAGGAAGCACTTAATGTAGATTTATTGATTGCTGATTCCTCTGATGACACATTAAAAACACTGTTGCAAAATAAAGTAAGCTTTTATTTTCAGAAATTGAGAAATCGTCAGAATATTCTGATATTTTGATTTATTAAACAAACAAACAAACAATTAATTTTGATCAAATGTAAAATGAATGAATAAACACCTTTATATAAGTTTAATATTAATTATGTGAAAATAGGATGGAAATAAGGGTTCATTTATTTATGCCAAAGACAACAAAAATTAAGCTGTTCTTTCCATTCTTGGCCGCTGGCATCTTGTGCTGATTACTTCATTTAGTAGCCTGAGTTTTTAGTTGTCTATATGTATTTGTTCTTTAATGTTAAATTAAAAAAAAAAAATCAAAAGAAGGAAAAATCTGATTTTAGTATGTTATTATGTAAACAAATTCATAGTTTTGCTTTTGGTGTTAACAAATTTAAAATTTAGTCACAGTCTAGACCCTTTCAGTACAACTATATGAAGAATTTAAAAGATTGGCTTATTGACTAGAGACTTGTTAGTTTATGTTTTATTTATTGTTCTAACATTTTCATATTGAATGTATTGTTTTGGCTCATTAAACGAATAAAAAATAAATATAAAAGACTTATTTTGAAAAAGAACCTAATTTAGATAGAGATCAGAATTGTGCCAGTGGCAACCACCCTAGCAACACCCTAACAACGATTCAGAACACGCTAGCAACCACATGAACAATGCAGGCCAGGCTCATGATTTCGTACCCCTATATACATTTCTGGAGAGAGCAAAAAAAGTCCCAGGAGCTATTTTTTTCTGCAGTCACGAATCCGCCAGTGGCCGCTGTGTACGCTTTTTCAGATCTCAAATTTTTCTCACGACTGCCATTCATGCTAGGAATGGGCGATACCACAATTTTTTAATGTGATACGATACCGATACATTTAGTTAAATTTTTTACGATACCGATACTGATATCGATACCACTTGTTATTTAAAATGTTAATGTAATTTTTCAAAATTATTTTAATTAAAAAAAATCATTACATGTAAACATATATACTGTGATGTGTGTGTGTGTGTGTGTGTGTGTGTGTGTGATATATACTGTACATGCACACACATCCATATTGTATGTACATGTATATAGTGTATCTACACACTGCACAGATAAACACACACTTCTATTTATTCTTATTCACCTAATGGTAACGAGAAAGAAAGCTGATTTATTATTCTGATTTTATTATTTGATTTATTTTTATTTGAATTTAATTATTATTATTATAATAATAGCTGTGTTCACTATGTTTATATATATATATATATATATATATATATATATATATATATATATATATATATATATATATTTATATATATATATATATATATATTTATATATATATATATATATATATATATATATATATATATATATATATATATATATATATATATATATATATATATATATAAATATATTGTGTATGTGTGTTCTTTTTAATGTAAACTTTTTAAATGCTTTGGCAAAACATTTGTAACATTTGTCATGCCAATAAAGCAATTATTGAATTGAATTTAGAAAGAGACGGAAGAGAAGAGAAGAGAGAGAGAGGGGGGGGGGGGGGGTTGTCTCCTTTAAAACTCTCCTATAATGTCTTTTGTCAGACACAGTGAGACTGAGCAGAGGAACACTGGGCAGCTTGCTTTTGTTCCGCTTCTTTATAAGTTTCAGGGTGTGCTGTCTGTAAGTGTTTATAAAAGCTGCATGTATAGTTGCTGTGCACGACTTTCTTATCACAAATATTGCTCGTGCAATGCTTTTTCAGCTGATGAGCACCACAACACGTTGCGTTACCTCTCTACCATCGTGTCATTCCGTAATGCAGAAGTGTGCGACTTGCGTGTGATGAGTACGTAAGTTATCTGAAAGGCACATGATCGCTCACGTCACGTTCCGCCACAGATTGATTGGTGTAGCGTCTTATATACAAAGCGTCACTGACAATCCAGTACACAGCACTAAAACATTTAGTTATGCAGAAATTATTAAAACATAGTTAAAATATCAATACCTAAAAAAATATCGATACAAAATTAGAAGTTTCTGAGTGTTGACATATCAATACTCGAGCATCGATATGCACATCCCTAATTCGCGACTGCTGTTCTCACATAAATCCACCAGAGGCCGCTATTGACTGACTGACTGACTGACTGACTAACCCAGTGGTTCTCAAACTGGGGGGGTCGCAGAATAATTTCAAGGGGTCGCGAGAGTGATTTAAAAATTGTGTAATTTTCAGTGATTATAATAAATATTTTTCAATATTAAAGCTGATCAATGAAAGCTAATATTTTCAGATTTTTAAAAAGATATTACTTATTCATAAAGTATTTAAGAACAGGAACAGTTTAAAACTTGTCATGTCAACTTGCCGCAGTAAACAAAGCCTTCAACGGCTTGCCCCGCCTTCACGCTCTTCTTATTGGCCCACTGCTACAAGAACTGAACACGAATGATTGGTTAAAATCACCTGTCAGTCACTCAGTCAACGCCTCCTGTCTTCAGATGACAGGAGCTACAACCGCAAAAATGTAAAGCTCTGAAGATGAGAATGAAAGCAACACTGACAGATTTTGTCTTAGAAACACCTAAAGCTCCAAATAATGGCACATCTGATTACTGATCATGTGGTGAATGTTAATCCACCATCTACATTTTTCGAAGAGTGGATAAAAGACTTCCATTGGCTTCAAGTCCGCTATAAAAATAACTAAAGCATTCACTGTAAAGTCTGTGGGATGGAATTTTCAGGTAACTGTTTGCCACATCTGCACATTTTAAGCACGAGAGGTACTGTTTAATCCTTCATTTAATCGCCAGATGCTGTCAGCCATACAAGTGGCAGCTATATGTAAAATTTAATACCACGTACACCATCGCAAAAGGGCTTCCACCGAAAAAGATTAAACTAATATTGCAGCTAATGAAAAGACCGGTATTGCTATTAAAATGATGTATGCAAATAATAAGGTATGTCAAAAGCATCTGTGCAATATCAGACACCAGGCGTGAGAACACAGCACAGTTATCGTTAACAGATTCATTAATGAATTCATGTCAAACGTGCAGTGCAGGGCCAGTGAGCGGTCCGTCCGTGATATCTTTTGGTCACTCAATTATGTTATAAAAATGTATGTTCTTGTGATAACGGGATTTCATTGAGATATATTTTCCTCACGCATGTATATATATTTTTTGCCTGTTAGTTTTGATTAGTGTTGATTTCAAATGCAATAAATCTGTTTATAAAACTTGTAGTAACATAGCGATAAATGGTGGTGCGCCTACATTTTTAAAGTTAGGAGCACCAGTACTACCAAGCAAAAATGTTAATTTTGAGCCCTGTAATGTATAGTAAATATAGTTAAAATATTGTGAACAGCTTTAAAAAAACTATTTTTATTGTTTGTATATGCTTTGGTAGTGGGGGGTCGCGAGTTCTTGATGATCTTACATTGGGGGTCGCTGGTTTAAAAGTTTGAGAACCACTGGCCTAACCGACCAATCTCCCCACCCTCCCCCTTCCCTAAACCCAACCAATAGTGTTTAAAAAGCACTGATTGACCCGCCCACTCCCTTCCCTGAACCATACCACAGTGTTTTAAAAAGCTATTAGAAAAAGAAAAGCCCTTACGGCAGCCCGGTTTTTACAATGTTTTCAGATTTGACCACATTCTCACCCTGTTATTAACTTCTTTATTTCATTTTTTTTTGCTTTTTTTTTTGTCTTATCTGCTTTCGGGAACGTTTTTCACCGGACTCGAACTACGTTGTTGTGGTCAACACCCCTCTGCATCGTACTGTTTACCGGACAAACTGTTAACAGCGGAAAAGCCATCCACATAGAGGTAAGCGATCAGCTGGTAGCGTTCATTTTAAATACGGAATGCAGCCAAGCGTAACTCTGGCTGCATAATTCGCGATCTCCAGAAACGTATATACGTAGGGCTACGTTTTCAGAATGATCCTATGTTGAAACAGTGCCCTGGTAACCATTTCAAGCACGGTAACATCAAGTTTTGCATGACAAACCATTCAATTTTTCCTCATATTATGAAAAACTCACTGTCAAAAATGCTGAGTTCCACACAGTTCCTTCATGTTGTCCCAAAACAAATCGATTAAGCTAACCTAATGGCTTTTAACAAATTGAAGAAGATTGAACATAAAACAATCAAGTTGTCGCAAAAACAACAACAAAAGAATGGCGTTGATTCAGCTCATTTTTTAATAAGAGAGGTTTTTTTTTTTTTTTGCTCTCAATACACACTGTTCACACACATAACATTTCTTTGTGCCTCAGTGTGTTTTATGCATTTGCGCGTGTAGGAGTGTTACTGATTTCATGTGTCAGTAAGAAAGAAGGAGAAAAGATCTTGACCTTTGTAAGTGTTTTATTATTGCAGCTGAAGTGTGCACGTGAGCGCGTGTGTGTATGTGTGTTTCTTCACACACTTGCTTCAGCTTTTCCATCAGGCGGGCCGAAGTACGGACTCTCCCCAAAACCCCGTCCAGCAAACCTACGGCATGATGTCATCTGTGTATTTTCTGTTTCTTCTTCTTAACAGGAAGTGTGGCCCCTACTATACCCTTACTCTTCCTCTGCTGGACAGGAAGTAGCTCTGCCTCCTCTTCCTGTGTAAGAAGCAGGACGCGGCGCATATGTGTGAGTGGACAAACATGCATGTACCCGTAAATGCGTAGAGGAACCACGTATCTATTACGGGACACACTGGGCCTGTTTACACCTGACAGATGTGTGATGTAATATTTTTTTCTAAAATGTGTCTTGGATAGATAACAAGACAAGGGAGGGAGGAGGAGGGGGCTTCGATTTTATGATTTATTTTTTTTTGTAATGTCTGTCAGCCATTTTTATGATGATTTACTACAGATGTCCACTAAAATGTCATTGTTTAGTGTACTAAACAGAATATAATACACTAGAAAAGTAAAGTTTGTAGACAAACTTTATGGTGGCTTGTGAAAGCATAGTCTAAAAGTAGTTTAAAAGTTTAAAGAATTGGAGTTATCTTTCATTCATTCATTTTCTTTTCGGCTTAGTCCCTTTATTAATCAGGGGTCTTCTTTGGATTGAACCGCCAACTTATCCAGCTCATGTTTTACGCAGCGGATTCCCTTCCAGCTGAAACCCATCTCTGGTAAACATCTATACACACTCATTCACACACATACACTATGGGCAATTTAGCTTACCCAATTCACCTGTACCGCATGTCTTTGGACAGTGGGGGAAACCGAAGCACTCGGAGGAAATCCACACGAACACGAGGAGAATATGCAAACTCCACAGAGAAATGCCAACTGACCCCGCCGGGGCTCGAACCAGAGACCATCTTGCTGTGAGGTGAGTGTGCTACCCACTGCGCCATAAGTAGGTTGCTAAGGTGTTGCTAAGGTGTTCTGAGTGGTAGCTAGGCGGTTGCTATGGTGTTCAAAGTGGTTGCTAAGGTGTTAAAAGGGTTTTTTGAGTGGTTGCTAGGTGGTTGCTAAGCTGTTGCTAGGTGGTTGCTAGGGTGTTCTGAGTGGTTGCTAAGCAGTTGCTAGGAAGTTGCTAGGGTGTTTTGAGTGGTTGCTAGGTGGTTGCTAAGGTGCTGCTAGGTGGTAGCTATGGTGTTCTAGGTGCTTGCTAAGGTGTTGCTAAGTGATGTTCTGAGTGGTTTCTAGGTTGTTGCTAAGGTGTTGCTAGGCAGTTGCTAGGGTGTTCTGAGTGGCTGCTAAGGTGCTGCTTGGTTGTTGCTAAGGTGTTGTTAGGTTGTTCTGTGAAAAGCTCAACATTTCTGGATATTTAAGAGATGTCATCAGTAATTTGAAAAATTGAACAAAAATACAATTTTACCCAAGCACATAATCACAAATCTAGAGAATTTTCGAATTAGTGAAGAATTAATAACATTAAAAAGAAACAATTAACTTCTTAAAACAAAAATTAAATAAATAAACATTACCTCATATAATAATAATATGAAAATTATAATAATTGTTATTGGTAACATCACTCATTTTGTCATTAAATTGTAATGCAGCATTAAAATGATATCTAAAAATGAAGCTTAATAAAACTGCATGGACTCTTTCAAAACAAAGTAGCTCTTGCAGCCTAGTACTGCATGCACAATAACTAGACCCTAATTCTAAACTAAACCTAACCTTAACCCAACTAGGTTGTCTGTTTTTTAAATATTTCACACATGCTGTTTAACATAGAGACATTTTTTTCCACAAATTTTAAGCATAATAGTTTTAATAACAAATTTGATAATAAATAGATTCTTTTGTCTTTGCCAGGATGACAGTATGTAATATTTTTGTAGTTATTGTGCAATATACTAGAATTCAGCTTAAAGAAATTTATTTTTTAATTTATTTTCTTTAAAAACTATTATGGGAAATATTGTGAAAATTTTCTTACTCTGTTAAACGTCACTGGAAATATTTAACAAAAGAATAAACCTCTCTCGCTATATCCCTGGATGTGATTGTTCCCAGGTTTAACTGGAGTCAGTTGTAGGTCAGTCTAGAGTTCAGAGGAAAAGCCCAACATTACAGTCACTCTCATTTACTTCTGCCTCTTTTACACAATAACATCTTGAGATTATTAAGAGCGGCTATATTTGACATTATAGTAGATGAAATGTTGCATTGAATTAATGCAACTTGATCCCAGTGAGTAGGTGTTTTTAAATGAAATATTCTTTTTCCCCCAGAAACAGTGCTGGAAAACACAAAACTGCTGCTCTTCCTGTGTCCAGTCTTTATTGTTGAACGTAAGTCTTCTCTGACTTTCCCTTTCCTGAACTGTCTGTGTAATTTATGAGCGTGGCTGTGCACAGGCCTAGTGGTTTGGTGGCCTTGGGTTTGTGCGACCAGTGGGTTGTGGGTTCAAACCCCGGACAGGACGGTAACTGTGACCCAACTGAGTGGACACATGCAATTTCTTCTCTCGCTGTTCCAGTTTAAACCGCCTGCTGAAGACTTCAACTCTGTAAAAAACAGATTTACGTTTTTTTTTATTTTCATATTAATAATGTGATATATATATATATATATATATATATATATATATATATATATATATATATATATATATATATATATTACACACAAAGTTGAAAGTAACAAAAATGGCTGAATGGAGCATACACTAACCTACATATTATTCAGTTACAAGATGGCAACAAACAAAGTATTTCCCCTATTCCTGTGTCCAGTCCTATGTGTGTTGTGACAGAAGAGCCAACCATACCACCACTGGAGATTCCAGATTGGGTGCCGGCGCCTGAGCTTCCCAAGCGGCCGCCGTTGTCTGGTCGCCCACCAGAATTCCCCGAAAGGCGGGTGCCAGATCCTCCAAAATTCCTCGATGACAGCTGCCTGATCCTGATCCCCACATTGCAAAAGCTAAATCTTCCGGAATTCCTTGAGTGGCAGGTGGCAAAGTCTCCAGAGTTCCACAAACAACCAGTGCCATCTCCAGAGTTCCCTGAATGGCCAGTGCCATCTCCAGAGTCCCCCGAATGGCCAGTACCATCTCCAGAGTTCCATGAACAGCCAGTGCCATCCACAGAGTTCCCCGAACGACTGGAGCCATCCTCAGAGTTTCCTGAATGGCTGGAGCCATGCCCAGAGTTCTGTGAATGGCCGAAACCATCCCCAGAGTTCCCCCGAAAGGCCGGAGCCATTATCTGGGTTTGCCAAACAGCTGGAGCTGACCCGAGAGTTCCCTGAACGGCTGGGGCCACCTCTTGAGTTCCCCAAATGGCCAGAGCCGTCTCTTGAGTTCCACCTTGAGTTTCCCTAAAGGCCAAAGCCATCTCTTGAGTTCCGCCTTGAGTTCCCCTAATGGTTGAAGCCATCTCTTGAGTTCCCAAATGGCTGGAGCTGTCTTATGAGTTCCCCAAACGGCCAGAGCTGTCTCTTGAGTTCCCCTAACGGCCGGAGCCATCTCTTGAGTTCCGCCTTGAGTTCCCCTAATGGCTGAAGCCATCTCTTGAGTTCCACCTTGAGTTTCCCTAACGGCCAAAGCCGTCTCTTGAGTCCCGCCTTGAGTTCTCCTAATGGCTGCAGCTGTCTCTTGAGTTCCCCAAACGGCTGGAGCCGTCTCTTGAGTTCCCCAAAGGGCCAGAGCTGTCTCTTGAGTTCCCCTAGCAGCCGGAGCCATCTTTTGTGTTCCCCAAATGGCCTGAGCTATCCTTTGTGTACCCCATAGAACTAATATGGTGCCCCCTCCTCCTGACGTACTGCAACCTTCCACCAACTACACCATGAAGGTAATCATGGAAGACCATCAGGAGCATCAGGAGCCGCCTCCTGGAGGAGGGGGTAAAGTCACAGTCACAGTCAGAAGCCTATCAGCCCCGCACCTGCACTTTACTTCTCATCACCCAGTTTACCTGATTACTTAGTATCATCACCTGCACACAGACACAGGTTTAAATAGCATCTCCGTTCACTCTGCCTCTGTCGGTCCTGAAACTCACACCCTGAGTGTTCTACCAATCCATCTCCAACGATTCTCCTACTCCAGCGTTTCAGTGTCTCCTTTTTGGCTTAGTCCCTTTATTAATCTGGGGTTGCCACAGCAGAATAAACCGCCAAATTATCCACCATGTTTTTATGCAGCGGATGCCCTTCCAGTCGCAACCCATCTCTGGGAAAGCCCCTGCATTTAATGCACTTTTATTCATATTCTGTAACATAGCTTTTCAAATAAAGTGTGCAATACAATGAATTCATTGTTGAATTTTGTATATAAGAATAAAATTAATCTTGGAAAATGTGATTAATCTTATTTTTTTTTTTTGCATTGAATGTTTGGGATCTGATGCTTTGACACTGCATTTGAAATAAGTGCACCAGGCTGTGCATTTCTTACAGTGCTAGTTTAATTTATTGCAATTAAATGATGAGGGTGTAATGAGACTTCGCAGTAAACAGGTCCAGGAAATGACTGTAATGTAGCAGCGTTGTGCTGTAGAATTACAGTAATTATGTGAGACTGCATTATAGTAATCTCAAGTACAGTGTTTAAGACCTCAGCATGTTCCCAGCATTTTACATTTTTTTTTATTATTATTATTATTATTATTGATTTGCATTTGACATTTGCAGATTATTTATTTATTTATTTATTTATCTATTTTCCATTTAATTCCAACGTTTTCCATGATTTTTTTAAATATACTTGACCAGTGTTTTACAAGGAATTGCACTATTGTAATGTGAAAATGTTTTAATAAAACCAAACATAATAATAATAATAATAATAATAATAATAATAATAATAATAATAATAATAAATAGATAATTTGACTCTACAGATGAATTTGTGCATATGATTAATAAATAAAATCTCTATTATTTTTTAATTGTGGCTATATTGTACTACTTTTTTCTTTGTTTTAAACCATGTTCATTATGGTTACTCCATAGTAACAGATACTTTATTTTTGGCCATCAGATCTACTTTTTTGTCATGTAGGTTTTTGTACATGCAGTGTACATTAACCTGTGGCAGCAATTGACTGTTTTATAGGTATTCTAAAATCCAAACGTTTCTTTGTGCTTTTCCAATTTTGTCTTCAGACAACAATGCATATAGCCAAAGCAATCCCTGACCCTTTTACTAAAACTTAAAAATGTTTTCACAAAAATATGTTTTTGTAGTTTACATTTTTAAAAAATGCACTCTGAAGCAACTTCTTTTTTTTAAAGTTTGCATTTTCAGGTGCTCAAAATATGACTCATAATATATGAGTTAGAGGCTGATCACACCCAACACACTTTACTGTTCTGAGAACAGGAGGTGCATCGCCTTTTATATTGACAAGAAAAGTGCACTGTGCTTTTTATGTTGCTAAGCAACCACTGAATCAGCTTTCACTGAATCAGCTTTTGAATTAAAATTGTAATATTTAATTATAATGTAATATTAAAGAGCCCCGATTATACATGAAATAGGGTCATATTTTGATTTTAAGGGTCTCCAACAACAGTCTAATATGCATGCAAGGTCAAAAAACACTTTCATGGTCTTATAATCTGCATTTATTTTTACCTAATTATCCCAGTGACTCCCATATGAATCGTTCAGCAATTCAGCGAAGCTGATTGGACCGATGACAGCCTGTTGCAATTGGGTGAAACTGACAGCCTTCATCGCGAGACAGAGTGAAATGCCCAGGAGCTAATCAACAATATAAAAGTAGTCACAGTGCATACACGCTTCATAGTGTAAGGTGTGGATTGTGGCTGCCAGTGGGTGAATGTAAATACAGACTTGAAAATACTGACGACTAACTATTTTATTGAGCAAAAAGTCCAAGAACTGGCGAGGAGATCTCCTAGCCCACCACAGTCTACCTGCTCTTTTCACAAAGACTCACACACACACACACACACACACACATTACCCTCCTCCTCAGAGGGCACGGATATAACTGCAGAGGATGTGGGTAGTGAGGAAGGTGTTGCGGACGCCGCCCTCTCTATTCTGCCGCCCTAGACGGCCGCCTAGGTTGCCTCTATGGACGCGCCGGCCCTGCACACACATTACCCTCACGTTCGCCTAGAGCGCCAGTTCAGCTTGCTGGGTGCAATTTAGACACCTCACCTCGAACCTGAGCTGAAATATTTTGAAACTTGACCGTTGCATGCATGTAGGAACAGCTGACGATCCGTAAACAAAGCAGCACGCATTGCGTTTTCAATGTGGCTTTCACGCGATATGAGAATATAAAGAGTTAACCGGATACAGTACACGCGGTTACAAGTAACAAAACACAACTAAATAAATAATTTGCAAGCTTGAGTAAACGAGGCAACAATTTTAATCGCACGTACTTACACTTGTGAAATGGGGGAAGAAACTGATTCATGATGCACTGATCCATGTTCTGACAGTCTTTACTGATCCTTCCTTAAACAAACGGCCAACGAAGTCTTCTTTGTAAGCATGTAGTTTCCAGAAGCACTCGAACTGCTCAAGGCTGGGCTATATTGCTGAGGTTTCATCTTTGGGTAGACTGTCAATAATATCCATCTGCACATCGTGACTTCATTCGACCGGTGAGTGTGTGTGTGTGGCTTTTTTTCTGTGTTAGTGGGCGGGGCCACAGGTTTCAAATGTCCCGGGTTTGCGCGCACAACTACTTGTGTTTCATAGCCACTTCATAACGAAACACCTAATGACTCGTTATCAAGACGACTCGTTTGAAGCACTATAAGTCGACTCTTTTATAGATGAATCAATAGTTTTAAACACTGTACACTTACAGTTTTAAGCCTTAGCTGGATATTTTACTTCACTTAGAGCTGTGTGACACACTATATGGAAGAGCATTTTCAAAAACCCATAATATGGGCTCTTTAATGATTTGTGAAATCACAAGGCTCCGCATAACTCGAAACAGCAACCACTAGTCTCTCCTCCATCTTTAAAAGTCACCGTAGTCATCTTGACAACACATACATTGCTAAAACCTCAATAGAAATCACGCCTTTGCTTTCATTTGGAGAATGAAAAAAGATGCGACTGACTTTGTTTGTTCAACTTCAAGCTCACATAACGTAATGGCAAAAATGCGTGACACAGAGGTGGTTAAAAACGCGAGGCGTGCAGGATACACAAGCAGCGCGCAAAGTGCTTGCAGCCATTAGAAAACCTTTCAAAAAGGCTTCTCAACTTAAAAAGCATGTTCGGTGTGATAAAGGCCTTACAGAATGTTTGTACTACAGCAAAAAATTGCGCTCAGTGCTGCTGGCAACACGATGATGCAACTTCTCTGGGGCGTGTAAAAGTTCTTGAGTCGCTGCTTTCGATGCTTTCTATGTGCCGGTTTTAATCCCATATAACACTGTGTGGGTGTTAACTGTGCTGAGCTTCCAATTTGCCAGTCGAAATGAGTCTTTATTCATCAAATCACTGAACCAATAGGATCTAAATAACACTACAGAATCGTTTTTCCAGAGCCAGAAATGAACATCTCTAAACACACACTCTTAAATGCTAATTAAGGAGTACAGAATCCTGGTGGGACTGACAAATGTGCTGAAGGCTATGAAAGTTAGTCAATATGAGCAAAAATCTAAATCCAACAAAAATGCTGAAGGGGAAAGAATTGATTAAAATAAATTATGCAAATTGATTGAACATTAAAAGCAAAAGAAAACTATAAAGAAAAATAAAAGCTCAGAATTGATTCCCACAATTGGTTGTGGTGTGTTTTTAACAGCAAGAGTTGTTGACACAGTGCTGTGATTGTTAAAGCAGCAGCTGATTGTGTTCCTCCAGGATGATGGCTTTCTCCATGTCTTCCTGCAGTTTCCATGACAGTGCCATAATTGCGAGTGCAGCGTCAGTGAGACGGGTTTCTGACCCGGAGCGACGCCTCGCTAAAGATCGGGGAGCGAGCCAGCAGACTAAAACAGCCCTCATAAACGCGCCGAGCCTTTTTTTGGGGGGGTTGTTTTGGGTGTTTTTGATGTTTTTCTGTTTCGAGGTTATTTTTTCCTTTCACACAATTCCCCTTCTCAGGTTTCCATTTTCTCTTTTACAAACATATCATTGTGAGTCTCTGTCTCTGTAGAGTCAAGAACTTGGCCCTCAGTGTGTGTATGTGTGTGTGTGTGTTCCATCACAAGCTCAGCACATCTTACTAAAGGCTGCCTATACAGTAAAAATATATATATATTTCCAACCATATTTTTAAATCCAAATAAAGCATAAAAGCCAATAAAATAAATGTAGCCAATGATGAATATAAATATATATTATAATATAAAATATATTAAATTAAAATAATACACTTGCAGAAAAAATATTTTCAAATATATATTTTACATATTTTTGCCTAATTGTTTTTTAAGAAAAACATTACATTTAATAAATACAGAACATCTGTGGGAAAAATTATTTTAGACAATTATATCTGAAGGTTCATGCATTTTTAATAAGGAATTTAGTCATTTCAAATGTGTTTGTTTTACCTTAAATATCTTTTTGGAATATATTTTGGTGTATTAGATTTGTATATTATATATTTTTGATTTTGAAAATGTTTCTTATTGAGGCTCAAAGTTATAAAATATATTTAGCACATATTTAAAAATATATTTTACCCAGAAAAGTGATTTTTTTCCCCCCTAAATGTGAAGTCACTGTCTTGGCCAGGAGGTTTTGAGGGCAGTGTCTCCACTTGGTCTTTGACAGGGTAATTTCAATTGTTGACTCTCTCAGACACACACACACACACACACACACACACAGAGTAAACTCACATCTCTTTCCCAGGACCCACAGTCTCTTAACCCGCTGGTGCCATGCGGCCGTTGTGTAACATCCACCCAGGCTTTATGTGTTATTTTATTCCTTTCTCATCCTGCCTGTTATTTGTCGTCTATATAATTATAAAAAACAACTCAATGCCCTTGATGAGAGCAGTTTTTTTTTTTCTTCGGAGGCTCTGTGATGTAAAGACACTAGCACTTACTCACTGATTTATCTTCTCTGTGTTAAATGGCTGTTTCCGTACTGATGTGACAGGGCTCTGCAAACTAAGGACAAAATGCTTTTTTGTTTGCATTAAGTGGTTTTCTCTGGGAGAGAAGAAGACAGCGAGACCGCAAGTGCGGAGAGTGGAAAAGAGCCAAAGAGTGGAGGAGAGCAGGGGGTAAATGAGGGTAGACGGCAGAAAGAAAGAAGAAAAAAAGAAAAGAGGAGCTAACAATCATACAAACAAACAACGAAACAGCCACCTAGACTTAAAAAAGAAGCAAACAAACAAGCAAAGAAATTAAACAAAACACTTTTTTTTAAAAAAGAACAAACAAACCAAAAAACGTGAGGGTTGTACAGTAACACACAAACAAAATATAAACAAAAAGCTTAAAAAAGAACTAAAACCAGCCTGATCTAGGAAGAAATTTAACTATTTTACTTTTAGTCAGTTTAGTGGCTAATTTGTATGAATTGAGTTGAGTCATACAAAAATGTATGATTTTAAAAAGGAGGTGTGGCACCCAACCCCGCCCCTAAACCCAACCGTCATTGGGGGATTAGCAAATCGTACTAAATTGTACAAATAAGATTGTATGAATACGAATTAGCCACTAAATCAAAAAGTTACGAATTGCTGTTAGATTGTGTTGAAAAATCATACAAGTACTCAAGGAACAAAAGAGAGTAATGAACAAACAAACAACCAAACAAAACATAACATTTAAAGTCAAATTATAAAGTATTTGACTAAAACAATTGCTCAAGTAATCAAAAGAGACTACAATCAAGGGAAAAATATGACACAATCTAACAATTAAAAACTAAAATTAAATCAGTCAAACAAAGACTCATAACAACAAATGAAACAACATCTCATAATCCAAAACAACAACAAAAAATAACAGCAAATAATAAAAAGAAACAGACAAAATTGATATAGAAACAAAAGCTACAACAAAATAGGTAAAATAAATAAAATGTAAAAATAAATAAAACAGACGAGAATAAACAAACAAAACTAACAAACATAAAGCAAAAACTAAACATATTTAGAACTCTAACTAAAGAACAAGAACAAAAGAGACTACAATGAAGGACAAAGGGACACGCAAACGAACTAACAACCACAATTCTATGAATCAGACAATGAATTACAGACTCAAACAACAAAACTAAACTAATTTTGAAAAGAAACAAACTACACAAAAAGAAACAGCAAATAATAAGAAAGAAACAGACAAACAAAATCAATATATAAACAAAAGCTACAACAAAATAACTAAAGTACATAAGATTAAAAGTGCTCAATAAACAAAACAAACTACACTGAGCAAACAAAACAAAAAACATAAAGCAAAAACTAAAAATATTTAGAAATATATCTAAAACAATTAAATTAAAAAAAAAGTACTCAAACAACAAAAGAGACTACAATCAAGAAAAAGCACACACAGATGAACTAACAACCAAAATTCTCTAAACCAGACAATGAATTACAGGCTTAAACAACAAAATTAAACTAACTTTGAAAAGAAACAAACTAAACACAAAGAAACAGCAAATAACAAGAAGAAACAGACAAACAAAAACAATATATTGAATAAACAAAAGCTAAAACAAAATAACTAAGATAAATAAAGTAATAAAAAGAAGTGCTCAATAAACAAAACAGACTACCATTATCAAAACAAACAAAAAACATACAGCAAAAACTACAAATGTTTAGAAATATATCTGAAGCAAACAAAGAAATTCAAAGAAAAATCTACTCAAAGAACAAAAGTGACAACAATCAAGAAAGGACACACAAACAAACTAACAACCACAATTCTATGAATCAGACAATGAATAACAGATGCAAACAACAAAATTAAACTCATTTTGAAAAGAAACAAACTAAAAAAAAGAAACAGCAAACAATGAGAAAAAAACAGACAAACAAAATCAACATATAAACAAAAGCTAAAACAAACAAACAAACAAATAAATAAATGCTCAAAAAACAAAATGGAGAACAATGAACGCATGAAGCAAAAAACTACAAATATTTTGAAATCTATCTAAAGCAAACAAAGAAATTCAAAGAAAAAAGTACTCAAAGAACAAAAGAGTTTACAATCAAGAAAAAAAGGACACAGAGATGAACTAAGAACCAAAATACTATGAATCAAATGATGATTTACAGACTCAAGGAAGAAAAATAAACTAATTAAAAAAATAAACAAAAGAATTAGCAAATAATAAGAAACAGACAAACAAAATTAACATATAAACAAAACAACTAAAATAATTAACGTAAAATAAGTTCTCAATAACAAACGATGAACAAACAAAACAAAAACATAATGAATATGAAATATATAGAAATCTTTCTAAAACAAACAAACAAATTCAAAGAAAAAAGTACATAAATAACAAAACAGATAACAATCAAGGAAAAAGGACACACAAATTCTATGAATTAGACTATTAATTACACAATCAAACAACAAAATGTAACAAATTTTGAAAAGGAGCAAACTAAACGAAAAAGAAACAGCAAACAACCAAAATTCTATGAATCAGATAAATTACAAATGCAAACAAGAAAATTAAACAAAACAGAAAACAAAAACCCAAGAAAACAAACTCCAAACAGAAAATAAAAAGCAAACGCAAAAAAAATCTTACAAACAAGAAGTGAAAAATCAAACAAACATTCAAATAATCCAAGAGTAAATTTAACAAGGAATAAATTAAGTATTTAAATACATAAGTAATTAAACAAACAATCATTCAAAGAATGAAAGGAACAACTAAAACTAAACAAACAAATATATGAGGAATGGTAACAAACAAGAATATGAGAGGAATGTCAGGAAAAGTTGCTTTAGCTTTGATCTCGCTCTCTGACTCTCAGCAAAAAACACACGTGCTCTCATTTTGAAGCTGCACAGCTTTATATAAAGGCTTCATTCCAATTCTATTTTCTGATTTTATTCTCAAATAAAAAAGTTACTCGGCATCTTCCACTTATTTACTTTTATTTTACCCCCCAAAATACATCTGGAAAATTCCGCCCAATATCGGAAAAAAAAAAACACAGGACGAGGAAAGACGTTGCTTATGTGTCGCTTGTGAGTCTCTGAAGCTAAAACCGCCCACTACAGCTCTATTCGGCACATCAAAACCTGCAGCTAAAGTTTCTGATGGAAAGCCAAACATTTCCTATTCCTTTTTTTATGGTATCTGCAGCTCTTTCTGTGAGCGGCCTGGAGGAAACATGAAGCAATACTGCGGTGGTGTTTGCCCTAGGTAGATTACTTTTTCTAGATATACACTATTCAGTTAGATATTCAACTTTGTGTTATTTGTGTCGTATTGCTTAAATATCCAAATAATTCTGAAAACACTGTGTGTATATAATTGTACAACAGTTCTGTCTGGTTCTTAAATCTGATTGGCTGATAGCAGTGCGATATTCTGCAAATAACAGCACTCTTACAGCCTCTTCACCCTTCACCTTTGTGTATTACTCCGCCCACATATAATCAAGCAGGGGACACTCTTCAGTTTGGCAAATATTTCTGCTGTTAGACAACATAATGTACTTTTGAGGCATTTTTAGTCTAGAATGTAGTTGTTTAGATTGCAACTAATCAATGTATTTGTAAGGATAGTGCCTATTTTAAAATATTCATAATTTCCTGAGCAGACCAAAGAAAGTGACGGTTGACGTTACGTCACAGATGGCGACAGAGACCGCATAATAAGGGGAGAAAAACAGCATTTTCTCAGTGTAAATTTCAAAATAGTGACATTCTAAGTCAGTCTCTCTCTTTTGTACTTTGTAGAACTGTATTTATACCACAGAAACTGCTACTGTTTGCTTTGCTCTGGCCTTTTTCAGGGTTCATTTTTATGATCTCCCCTCCTGACAGCAACAGAGAAATCTCTGTAGATTGATGTCATTTCATGTCGTTCAGCCTCATAATCTTCAAATGTGAGCAAAAATCACCTGTTTTCTCATCACTTTAGACATTACGCTAGATTTTCATTCAAATACTAGCTCTAAAGTGATGTTAGTGAATGAGCAACGGTTTCTGCTGTTCTGATGTGAAGGAATGTCGGAAGAAAGTAGTTCCTCACACAAAAGGGTTTTTGAGACTCACCGCGTTTGATTTTCTTTTTTATACACACGATTATTCCGTAGAACTGTTGTATAAACAGAATATCACACTGCTACTCATGTGGTATTGCTCATTTGTCGTTATACTATTTAAAGATTTTAAAAATTTCAAGAATTAGTTTACCCAAAAATTTAAATAATTTACATTCTTCTTCTGTTAAACACAAAAGAAGATATTTTGAAGAATGCTTCCATAAAAATTGTACTATGGTTGCCAACATTTTTCTAAATATCTTCTTTTGTCTTTAAGAGACGAAAGAAACAAGTAATTGATGACAACATTTTCATTTGTGGGTGTACTATCGCTTTAAGGTTTGTCTCAGCTGCATCTGGTGGTATGTTTTGCAATCTGTCACCTGTAGCAATGTGTGTGTGTGTTTGTGTGGTCATTTGTAAAGCAGATGACTGTGTTTCCTCTCTTTTGTTATTCCAGTTTCTTCCTGTTTCACACACTTAAAGGGGTAGTTCGACCAAAACTGAATATCCAGCCGTCATTTACTCACCCTTCACTTGTCCAAAAACTTCTTTCTTCTGTTGAACACTGAATGAAGTAATTGGAAGCTCTTAGCCATTAAATTCCATAGTAATTTGTTCCCCTAGTATGGATGTCAGTGACTATGTTGTCCAACATTCTTCAAAATATCTTCTTTTGTGTTCATCAGAAAAAACAATCACTCAAAAATGTTTGGAACCACACTTGCCTTGAGAGCAAGTAATTTTTGGGTGAAGTATCTTATGAAACTTATGAAGTATGTTTTGAAATCTTTGAAATCGTATCGCAGATGTGTGATGGGCTTTTCTGTTAGCGCACCATTTCCTATTTCTCAGCCTGTTCCTTTTATTTCCCTCAGTTGGAGGATGTTTTTTCCTTTTCCTGGTCACGTATTACTCAACATTGCTGCTAACTCAAGGAGGTATTTCCCATTACTTTGTAAACCAACATGTTCATCAGTCGCATTGAGCACTGTGCTGTTGAAGCTATAAAAGCAAAACTAGGTCTGCATCTCTATTTCCTATTTTCCTGCTAATCAAACTAGCTAAGTGACAAAAAGTATTTAACAATATTCATATCACACTCTGTAAAATATTCATGGCTGTCTTTGATTGTGGTGTGTGGGGTGAAAGATTTATGAAATGGATCAAGGATCACCACCAAGGCCATCCTGATGAATCATATCTTTGCTGGTGGAAACATCTCAAGACAGACAGTCCTATGGACACTACACACCACTGGGTTCCAAGGATGCAGATCAAGGAGGACACCACTTCACAGAGAAGGCACACAAAAGCCTGCTTGGCCTTTACAAATGCACATCTGGACACAGAGGACTTCTGGTCTTCTGTTTATGGTCAGATGAAACAGAAATGTAATTGTTTGGCCATAAATATTAAGCCTTCATTTGGTATAAAAAAGGAGAAGCCTGTCCAACATGGTGATGGGAATCTAATATTTTGGGGGGTGTTTTCAGCCGGATGACCAGGGAACCTAATCACAGTAAATGGCATCGTGAAAAAGGAGCAATACATCAAAATTCTCAACAACATCAGGCAGTCTGCAGAGAAACTTGGCCTTGAGCACTATTGGACATTTTAGCATGACAACGACCCGAAACACACACCACAGTGGTATATAAATGGTTAGCAGACCAAAACAATAACATTTTGCAGTGGCCTAGCCAGAGTCCTGACCTAAATCCAATTGAGAGCTAAAGATCAGGGTGATGGCTCGGAAACCCACCAACCTGAAAGTGTTGAAGCTTATCGCTAGGATTAAGGGGCATAGCATTAATACCAATACCAGTGGAAACATCCAAAAAGGAAGTCAGTAATTATACAGTAGGAAGCGTTTCATTACTGTAATAGCCAATATAGGCTATCCTGATGAATCATGTCTCTGCTGGTGAAAACATGTCAAGACAGACAATCGGACACTACACACCACTGGGTTCCATGGATGCAGATCAAGGAGGACACCACTTCACAGAAAAGACACACAAAAGCCTGCTTGGCCTTTGCAAATGCACATCTGGACAAAGAGGACTTCTGGTCTTCTGTTTTATGGTCACATGAAACAAAAATGTAATTGTTTGGCCATAAATATGAAACCTTCATTTGGCTTCATTTCAGACAACAACCTGAAACACGCACCAAAATGGTGTATAAATGGTTAGCAGACCAAAACAATAACATTTTGCAGTGGCCTAGCCAGAGTCCTGACTTAAATCCAATTGAGAGTTAAAGATCAGGGTGATGGCTAGGAAACTCACCAACCTGAAAGAGTTGAAGCTTATTGCTAAAGATTAATAGGTTTACCATTAATACCAATACCAGTGGAGACATGCAAAAAGCAAGTCAGTAATTATACAGTAGGAAGCGTTTGATTACTGTAATAGCCAACATAGGCTATCCTGATGAATCATGTCTCTGCTGGTGAAAGCATGTCAAGACAGACAATCGGACACTACACACCACTGGGTTCCATGGATGCAGATCAAGGAGGACACCACTTCCCAGAGAAGGCACACAAAAGCCGACTTGGCCTGGACAAAGAGGACATCTGGTCTTCTGTTTTATGATCAGATGAAACAAAAATTGGCCATAAATATGAAGCCTTCATTTGGCATTAAAAAAAGCAGAAGCCTGTCCAACATAGTGGTGGGAATCTAATATTTTGGTTGGTGTTTTCAGCCGGTGGACCAGGGAACCTAATCACAGTAAATAAAAAAAAGGAGCAATACATCAAAATTCTCAACAACATCAGGCAGTCTGGAGAGAAACTAGGCCTTAAGCACTAGTGGACATTTCAGCATGACAACGACCCAAAACACACACCAAAATGGTGTATAAATAGTTAGCAGACAACAACAATAACGTTTTGCAGTGGCCTAGCCAGAGTCCTGACTTAAATCCACTTGAGAGCTAAAGATCATGGTGATGGCTAGGAAACCCACCAACCTGAAAGAGTTGGAGCTCACCGCTAAAGATTAATGTGTGTTCAAAAGATTGTTTAATTATTCAGTTTTCTAAATGTACATTTGTTCTTTACCTGTTACGTTATTATATGGGCGTGGTTATGAGTTCAACAAATAACTTTAGACACAGTTATGGAAGATGACAAGTAGAAAAGGCAGGTGCACATTGTGATGCTCATTTGCCAATTTAGAGCATTATAGCCAACAAACTGTTAGGATCGCAACTACAGCATTCCCAGAGCGACCAGTTTGACTGAATCTTATCAGATGAGATGTAGATGTGGTGTGATTTGCTTCAGAGTTCAACAGAACTTTATGGTGTGCATCATTGCAGAACATGAGTGTTCATAGTTCATTATTTACTTAAATGATCCTTTGATATGTATTTGCATACATTGATATACATATTTATAATTTTCAACTGTATTAGAATGACACGTTTATTATGTTACATGTTTAGAAACTTTTACGTGTATATTCACGTGTAGTGTTAATGACGCAGCATTTCTTCTGTATGAATAATTTGAGAACTAATTAAGCCTTTTTTTCTTTTATTATAGAACCACACCCACATACACAATCACTCACAACCACATACACATATACACAAACATTTAACCTCATCTGATCACTTACTTTAATACACACACTTCCCATTATACATTATATACAATCATGGCATATAAAGGTAAGACCCGGACAAATGTTGCATGCTGTTTGATGACATCACTTCTAAGGATTGACTGCTGAAGTGATCCCTGCACCTCCTGTTTATAAGGTGGAATCATTTTTTTAATTTTTTGGGATTTACTTCACCACTATATTACCACCTCTCAGTACTATATTGTCATTCTTATATGATAATTGCTTGTTTTTTATGTGGGTCTACGCTATTTTATTTATTTGATTTGATTTATTGTCACGATTTATGTTTACACATTAATCATAAAGAAATGAATGCCTTGACTGAACATAATAATTTGTCTCTGACTACTTTAATCTTCTCCTATTCTTTGGACATCAATTGGATAATCTGTCCTTTAAGGTGGTATAGAACAGCACAGTAATCAGTGCATTCATTCAGGCTTAAATACAATGGGCATACCATTAATACCAATACCAGTAGAGACATGCAAAAAGCAGGTCTGTAATTATACAGTAGGAGGCGTTTGATTATTGTAATAGCCAATAAAGGCTTTTCTATTGATTATTGAGAAGGGTATGAACTCAGCAAATAATTTTGTGTTTAATAAACGGCTAATAGACATCTAATTGTAGACAGCTTGGCTAAAACAAGGCTAAACTTGGGCTGTCAGAGAAAATCTAATAGACATCTAAGAATAGCCCAAAACTAGACTAGTCGTCAAATAGACAGATTAGACAGACTTAATATGTGTAGTTATTCATTCCTGTCTATCTGATGACTGGTTTTGGCCTATTCTTAGACATCTATTAGACATCGATCTTTTAAAAACAAAAAAAATGCCTGCTGGGAATCATTTTGGATATGCCGCTTGACTCTTGTACATTGTCTTATTATCTTTTGGGAGAAGCCTTTGTCATTTCCTTGCTGGATGAATAAAAAATTTGAAATGGCTATAAACATATATACAGCGCATCTGGAAAGTATTCATAGCGCTTCACTTCTTCCACATCTTTTATGTTACAGCTTTATTCTAAAATGGATGAAATTCATTTATTTCCTTGAAATTCTACACACAATATCCCATAATAACATTGTAAAAAAAGCTTTTTTTTAATTGTTGGAAACTTATTAAAAATAAAAAAGCTGAAAAATCACATGTACAGAAGTATTCACAGCCTTTGCTGTGAAGCTCTAAATGGAGCTCAGGTACATTCTGTTTCCACTGATCATTCTTGAGATGTTTCAGCAGCTTAATTGGAGTTCACATGTGGTAAATTCAGTTGATTGGACTTGGTTTGAAAAGGTTTACACCAGTCTATATAAGGTCCCAAGGTTGACAGTGCATGTCAAAGCACAAACCAAGCATGAAGACAAAGAAATTGTCTGTAGACTTCTGAGACAGAATTGTCTTGAGGCACAAGGCTGGGGAAGGTAACAGAAAAAGTTCTGCTGCTCTGAATGTTCCAATGAGCACAGTGGGCCTCCATCATCCTTAAGTGGAAGTTGTTTGGAACCACAAGGAACCACCTAGACCTGGCCGGCCATCTAAGCTGAGTGTTCGTGGCAGAAGGGCCTTAGTCAGGGAAGTGATCAATAACCTGATGGTCACTCTGTCTGAGCTCCAGCATTCTTCTGTGGAGAGAGGAGAACCTTACAGAAGGACAACCATCTGTGCAGTAATCCACCAATCAGGTCTGTATGGTAGAGTGGCCAGACGGAAGCTACTCCCCACCTGGAATTTGCTAAAAGACATCTGAAGGACTCTCAGACCATAAGAAACAAAATTCTCTGGTCTGATGAGATAAAATTGAACTCTTTGAAGTGAATGCCAGGCGTTACATTTGGAGAAAACCAGGCACCGCTCATCACCAGGCTAATACCATCCCTACAATGAAGCATGGTGGTGGCAGCATCATGCTGTGGGGATGTTTTACTGCAAGCAGGAACTGGAAGACTAGTCAGGAAAGAGGGAAAGATGAATACAGCAATGTACAGAGACATCCTGAATGAAAACCTGCTTCAGTGTGCTCCTGACCTCAGACTGGTGCGACGGTTCATATTCCAATGACCCAAAGCACACCGCCAAAATATAAATGGAGTAGCTTCACAACAACTTGGTGAATGTCCTTGAGTGGCCCAGCCAGAGCCCAGAACTAAATCCTATTGAACATCTCTAGAGAGATCTGAAAATGGCTGTACACCGTCGCTTCCCATCCAACTTGATAGAGCTTGAGAGGTACTGCAAAGAGGAATGGCAAAATTCCCAAAGACAGATGTGCTAAGCTTGTGGCATCATATTTAAAAAGACTTGAGGCTGCAATTGCTGCCATCAACAAAGTATAGGCTGTGAATACTTATGTACATGTGATTTTTCAGGTTTTTTATTTGTAATAAATTTGCAGCAATTTCAAAAAATCTTTTTTCACATTGTCATTATGGAAATATATGTCATTATAAAAAATGTGAAAAAAGTGAAGCGCTATGAATACTCTCCGGATGCACTGTATTACACAATGCACACGCGTATTATGTGAACACAAACTTTCATTTAGGATTTTTTGGATTCATTAAATGAAATGTTGCGTATTGTGCAAAGGTTATGTAAACTTGTGTAAAGGTTTTCTTGCAGGAACACACAGCCTGCATTGCACTGTGATGATATTTATAACTACAAGTGGGAAAGGCTTTGTATTTCCATGACAAAAATCTTTTTTTTTATTTCCCGTCCATGCAGGTTGCATATACATACTTTTGCATTTGACATGTCATATGCTTTACATGCCTGGTAGGCTATAGATATATTCAGATTTCAGCTGTGAAATGAGATGTTTGCGGGTGTTGGCTTATCAAAGAACACAGGGGAATGTTATAGTATGCGATGTTATGGGTACAGTTGCTGAGCTGGATCTCTGGGTGTTTACTGACCTGAAGAAAAGCCTTGACAACACTGCATCTATGAATGATTCAGACGTCAATAAAACCCTCTAGACCCATCGCTATTATTCTCACATACCTCCCGGTGGACTTTGTTTGAGTGTGTGTGTATTTGTGTGTGTGCGTGTGTGTGTGTGTGTGTGTGTGTGTGTGAGGTTGCTTTGTTGGTCCTCAGAGACAGTTACAAGTTTGTATGAAAAA
>NC_079457.1:38550395-38597895 GCF_903798145.1 Danio aesculapii
ACCCATACGTTCCTCTGGCTGCATAATTCGCGATCTCCAGAAATGTATATAGGGCTACATTTTCAGAATGAGTGTACAGCTTTGTCAGACTGCTATCATTTCTGTATTTTTTATAAAATAATAATAATAAAAAACTGTCACATGTTTAAATTTGGTTGTTACTTTCAAATAATTCTAGTGTCTACTATGGTAATGTCTGTGCTTACAGAACTGATTTGTCCTAAAACACCTTTATGTGTAACAATCCAGTGGTTTAAGTTTAGAGCAAATATTTGAATGTTATTTTAAGCTATTTTTTCTATTCTAGTCCTCCTAGTGGTGAAGAATTTACAATCTTCACCTTAAAAACGACAAAAAAAGAGACAATTATCAGTACATGTAGGTTTCTATAAATAACACTGCATTGTAGCACCAGCTTTCCTCCAAAATAAACCAATGACACTGACTTGACAACACTGGGTTATCAGAGGGTCAGAAGGATCCCAAAAGTGGATAATAGAGCGAAGGTGTTGACTTCATGATTTTAGCTTTAGACGTGTTGCTTCCTGCATTAAGCGGAAATGTATCAGTGAAGCAGGTGTTTTAGTCTTTTTATCTCATTTACACACACAAACCTTTGTCTAAACAGACACACACAAGCCTTTCCTGAGGGTCTGCTTACAGGATGTTCTCCCAAGACCCAGCAACAAACTTTACAGGAAACACACACACACACAAACACACTTGTGCAAAAATCTTTATGGGGACTTCCCATAGATGTAATGATTTTATACTGTACAAACTGTTTATTCTATCCCCAACCCCAAGTGCACCATAAACCCAACACTCACAGGAAACAATCTGCATTTTTACACTTAAAACACTTCATTCTGTGTGATTCTAGAGCCATTTTCCTTTATGGGGAACCCATAAAAATGTCACCACAAGGTAAAAAATTTGTAGTATTGCTATACTTGTGGAATGCTAGGTACAACACAAGAATACAAGGTACATAGACACACACCTAATCCACATTCATACATATAGTAAGTACATGTAATAGGGTATATGCCGAGCTAGTGTGTTTCCCATACTGATAAACTTCCATTGACCGGTTATTGTGAGTTTTTTTCCATTTTATACAGTTCCTTTTACAGCATCGATGTTTTAATGTAATTCAAATACAATCAGTTAAACAGACTTTGGCATTCATTTAGTTGCTCAAGCGTAAAATGAGACAAAAAGCCGTTTACTCGCACGCGCCCGTCAGAGTCAGCAGGCTAGCGCAGAAGCTCCATTGAATATACTAGGGTAAAATAAATGCTCTTTTATAAAGACATGGTGGGGGAAAATGTAATTTAATGCAGTGCTTCTTGTACAATCTGAGACCCACTTTATATCGGATATCACTCAGCCAGTGGAGATCGCTGATTTTTAAAGAAACCAACCAGTCGATTTTGCATTGGCATATATTTCACCGAAAACGACTAACCCAGGTTACTGGCAAATTAAAAGTCCTAATAGCATGCTTCGGCATATACCCCATTAATTAATATTAATAAATCAATATTTAACTAAATCCAAAAAGTAATGAATTACATTGTATTATTTATTTATTTATTTATTGCTGCTTTTCATTATTATTTAAAACTTTTTAAATGCACTTTTATAGTCATCTTAACTTACATTAATCACACTAACAAAAAATATTAAAGGCCACCTATTGAGGAAAATCACATTTTGTAAGCTGTTTGAACAGAGCTGTGTGTAGGTATGGTGTGTCCACTGTCATATTGGAGTGATAGAAACCCAACAAATCTCTTTTAAAATTTCCTGAAGTTAAAATAGGACCTAAATCCCAGTGATTTTGAGGCCCACCACAACGTGACGTAGGAGTGTGTTTTTTCCCACCCAGCAAATAGATTGACAGGTGCCATGTTTATATAACAACATCTATACACAATTAACTGGAATTAAAATATATGTTACAACTCTGTGATTTGTATAAGTTTTATAAATTTTAAAAGTTTTTAAAACAGAGGATATTTACAATAAAGACAGTAAAATTACTATGTAATTCTTAACTGATATAATAGGCATTTGTGTGAGACACATTATTTCAGAAAGGCTTGAATAAACTCTACCACAAATACATCAACATCCATACATCCATACACAAATACATCCATCTGTCTCTGTCACTGTGCTGTTTATCTGACCTAACACATGATGAGAATGGTGAATGGTGGAAGGAATGGTGGGCGGGGAGTAGCAGCTCATTTGGATTTAAAGCCACAGGCTACAAAAACAGCTACAATATATTCAGACACCCAAATGGGCAGCTCTGGAGGCTTTAATAAATAACCTGATGGGTATTTAGAGCTGAAACTTTATAGACACATTCTGAAGACACCAAAGGTTAGATTACACCTTGTAAAAGGGGTAAAATAGGTGCCCTTTAAGTTAAACTTTGTATAGCTTTAGAAAAATACTGCAAACCTGACTAACTTATTAAAATAAGTGAAAGCACAATAAAAATATTTGTTGACTTGTCTTTTTGTCATAATTTTTTTAGTGTACTGTGAGACTTTGGAATTCACCTTATTTTGCAATGTGGAATTAAAATATTTTCGGCAACTGTATTAGGACTTGCAGTTAATTTGATTCACTTTTCACTGTGGGTACATAAAAATTAAAAATGGTCATCATTTTCACTACAAACCAGACTTTGTGAAAATTCATTAAATGTAAAAATATTATAATAAGAAAACACCATTTTGCAACATCTAGGTGCGTGTTTGTATTACTGAATATCAATGGAAGTGAATGAGATGGTGAAAATGTAAGTTTTAATCTTTAATTTAAGTTAAAGTGGGCACAACTGTTCTTAAGTGGAAAAAAGTTAGAAAGGATAGCCTTTCTGAAAATGTTTGTACTTCAGTCACATCGTAAATATTTCAGTCCATGCATCTGTTAGGCCAGGCTTTAACATAATGTGAAAGCTCATGACTCCTTACTACAGCTATATTCACTCATTCATTTTCTTTCAGCTTAGTTCCTTTATTCATCAGGGGTTGCCACAGCAGAATGAACTTATCCAGCATATTTCTTACACAGCTGCACCCATCCAGCGGCAACCCAGTACTGGCAAATACAGCCATACTAAAATACAATAAATGTTTATCTATGCATGCTATTTTGAGAAGAGCAGCCACTATTTTTGTTTGATTGCTGCTTCTGCCTTGGGATATCCTGAGGTTTTGCCAGCTCTAGTTTGGATCCAGCCTCTTTAGAAGATTTCAGATGATCCAAACACTTGTGTTATGATGCCAACTCTAAATCAATCTTTAAAACTAAAAGGGGCAGTTCATTCAAAAATTAAAATCCAGTCACCAATTTACTCTTCTTCCACTTGTTCCAAAATTATTTGAGTTTGTTTCTTCTGTTGAACACAAAAGAAGATATTTTGAGGAATGTTGGAACCCCCCACACACACACACACACTACTCAAAATTTCTTCTTTTATGTTCAACAAATCAAATAAATTAAAAAAAAGGTTTGGAACCACTTGTGTCAGTAAACGATGAGAACATTTGAATTATTCCTTTAATTATTCCTCATATTGTAATTATGATTACAGAATGTAATCATTGCTTTAATCATGCTCCTGTTTCTTAAACAATATAAATACATGCATTAAAGTATCATCCTAGGAGAATACATTTCTCATTATAAATGTGGAAACAACATAGACTGCCTTCTTCTGGGCAACTTTGTTTAACATTTTCAGTTTTTCACAGAGATAACAACAGTCCTTTTTTAAATCTGCCACTATGCTGATGCATAGGCGTTTGTGGCTCCACCCTGTTTTGAAAAAAGTGCTGGTAGCTCAATCTCATTTGAATTTAAAGCGACAGTCACCAAAACGACATAATTTGAATCAAAGCCTAAAAGGGGCAGATTCAAAGACTTATAAAACATTATGTGTGTAGTATTTTGAGCTGAAACTTCACATACAAACTGTAGGGACATCAGAGACCTATTTTACATCTTGTAAAAGGGGGCATAATCGGGCCTCTTTAATTGTAACGTAAAACGATTCATGCATTAAAAGCGCTATACAAAATCAACTTAATCGAATTGAATACGCGACATTAAATATCCCACAAGCATCTGGAGTGGCTTAAACACATAATCTTCTTCTTGTTTTATTGCATGATCATTGCTGCTTATTGATATTGTTCCAGCCTCAGTCCTACACCTGCTAGACGCATTTCGTTTGATCTCAGCAAGCCTCTGTATGTGCTGTTTCACAATGGAGCCCATCTATATTTGATATTATGTCTAGACGGGGTTATCACAGCTCCTCATCTCAGCAGAAAGGAAGAGTGTCTGCAGAAACATTGTTCATTACTGTACATGTGTGAGAGCGGCTGTCTCTATAATAAAGAATCATGTAAACACCACAGCTAAATAAACAGGATTTGGGACATGTTTTGTATGTATTGGTGCAACTGCCCTATGCTAATCAGCTGAATATGTATTTTTATGCTGTTTCTATTAATTTCAATCATTAGTCTTGGAAAGACTAAACATTCATTCCGATTATCTTACTTTTTTTTATAAGTCGTTACATCATTAATTATTATTTCTATATTTTTAAAGAAGTGTTTAATGCCCATTAAAGCTGCACATTTTGTTTTAAATATATACTAATTCATTAATTCAGAACTACCAATAATGATAATAATAAAAAAAATATAAATAATAATAATAATAATAACAACAACATTTTATTTATATCTGTCTTTCTATATGTATGTATAATATAAAGCATAAAGCATTTTTTGCAAGTTTAATGACATTCATACATTTATTTGTTTATTATTTAATTTATTTAATTTTATTTTTTATTTTATTATAATTAATTGCTTTTTAAAAGTAGAAAACTAGACAAAACCAGTTATTTTATTTTATTAAAAATATCACATTTGATAAATTATAATATTGTTTTATGTAATATATTTCTTGTTATATTGTACCTCTTTTGTATGACTTTTGTGGGCCTCCCTTATGGCAGCGTATGGAACAATATTTCATCAAGTATTACCATGCTTTATAACCCAGTCTTCACGGAGTTTCACTCATTAAACATCACATTCATCCTCTGAAGCCAACATTTGCCGAAATAAATATACACAGACACACGAATTAAGAGGTTTGATCTTGAAAAACGCTTTGAAAAGCGAGGTTAGGCTCGACTGGGTGAATATTTACACGTGTGTGTATTTGAGCGACATGCACAGTCTGTCCAGCAGATGGCGGTATTCTGAGCCAGATGGAGACCGTGAGCATGGCATATGGACAAGCTGGACGTCTCATCACCGCTCCAGAGTTATTACGGTTTGATATACAGTATATCAGTTTTTCACACTCTCAGTTCTTCTGTTTTCCTCACTGTGAACCTGCAGCTACTGTTTCTGACTGTGTTCTGACCTGATGTGATGGAGAGAAAACTCTCCCCTCTTTGGCACTGCGCCGCTCTGTCTCATTTGTCCTCTGTTGGGGTTGTTGTGTTATAGTTGTGTTGTGCTGGACAGGCAGCTGCAGCAGAGCTGATA
The DNA here is from genome assembly GCF_903798145.1 of Danio aesculapii. Lineage (NCBI taxonomy): Eukaryota > Metazoa > Chordata > Actinopteri > Cypriniformes > Danionidae > Danio > Danio aesculapii. The sequence continues at coordinate 38,555,996 of NC_079457.1, forward strand.
AGAGCTCCTGACCTTGGCAGATGGAGAGACTCCTAGAGAGAGCTAATCATAGAACTTCCTCCTCCAGAGAAAGAGAGAGAGAGAGAGAGAGAGAGAGAGAGAGAGAGAGAGAGAGAGAGAGAGAGAGAGAGAGAGAGAGAGAGAGAGAGAGAGAGAGAGAGACTTGACTTTTAATGGGGACATATCATGAAAATCTGACTTTTTCTCAGTTTAAGTGCTAAAATCGCGTCTCTGGAGCACCTACCAATGCAGAAAATGCGTCAAAGGAAAACCTAGTAACTTTGTTACCAAGTCTTTGTTTCCTTTTGCAAGCACAAGGAAAAAGCTGAGTTCAGATTTCAATTCCTAGAGACGTACAAAAAAGGTCTACTTAGATGTTACGACCCCTTAATCTGCACATTTCAAACAGAAAAAGGTCACCATTTCTGTTTACTTGCTGTAGTAGCTTCATATTGTCTCTGATATTTTACACGTTTTGTTGTTGGACAAGTAACATGTGTCTCCATGAGCCATTGAGGATACTGTGGTTGAATTTAATTTTTAATGGAAATGTGCTAAAGAATGTTTTGCGCAAAGTTTTTATTAACAAAGTTGTAGTTTTTGCTGCACTGCTTCACAAACAAGTGTCAGTTCAATGCTCTAACTCAGGGGTGGGCAATTATTTTTTCCATGGGGCCACATGAGAAACAGAAAATATTGTGGAGGGCCAGGCCAAAAGGCTGAATTCAATTATGCATAATATTAATGGTATTTCTTTATAAAAAGTAGTAAATACCATTGTTTTCTCAAGCTGGTAAGAGTAGACTATATGTTATAAATGAGCAAAAAGGAAAAAGTGAGGTTGCCTTACAAAAATGTGATTTATTCAAATTTCCCAAGGCAATGGTAAACAAAGTGTGAGCATTTGGTTTTTGTTAAACATTTGTGACTTATATTAGTTAACAGTTTCAGTCACATTCGCTCCAAAACACATTTTGAGTTTCAAATATTGTTGGAAAGAGGTTCTTAGCATTCTACAGACACACAGTATTGTCTGTAAAATAAAATCACTGAACTGTTATCCCCTGGACAAATACGAGCAGCTGGGCTGTGTCGCGGACATCACAACTCTCGTCTAAGGCCAATTAGAAAAAGTCAAAACTTGCCACTTCACGTTGCAGCTGAAGCACCAGGTTCCCCGCAATGTCCTCGATCCTCTTGGTCATGGTTCGTCTGGACAGCGGGATTTGCTCAAATGCGCCTTTTTTTCAGGGCATATTAGTGCGGCAGAGTCCACCATGCACTCTTTGACAAACTTTCCCTCCGAAAACGGCTTACTGTTTTTAGCTATTTTGTGGGATATCGAAAAGCTGGTCCTGGTCGCTGCATCCCTGGATGTGTGAAGCTTCGTAAAAAAGCCTTGCTGCTTTTGCAACTTTGCTAGCAAAGCTTTGGATGTCCGTACCCTTTCAGCATCAGACAAGTTCTGGTATTTTTCCGAGTGTTTCTTGTCGTAATGCCAACTCAAATTGTAGTCCTTAAACACGGCAATCTCCTCCCGCAAACCAAACACACGGCTTTACCTCCGACTTCAGTAAAAAAATACTTAGCAGTCCAATTTTTGTTGAAAATTCGGCATCTATCTTTCTTTTTTTTTTGCATGAGTGGACATTTCTGGGGCTACAATCACCATGTCAACCGCGGGCACCTGTTCCTATACGTATTGTGTCATTGTGTACGTAAAAAACAAATTCAAAATAAAAGCAATGCAGTCTTAGTCCATGCATGAGGTAACATGAGAAAATAAATTTATTTTGTAATTTCCAATTAACCTTACGCGGGCCGGTCGAAGTCAACCAAAAGGCCGTATGTGGCCCGCGGGCCGTAAAATGCCCAGGTTTGCTCTAACTTATATACCTATATACCTACAGTACATATCTAACTTGCATATCAGAACAAGTATGTCACTTCATATTTCCAAATGTACTTTCCTAATGTGCTTCTTATCATGCTTGTCAGCCTATTGTCAGGTGATTTTTAAATTCTTTTTTTGTAAAGCTAAGAGAATTGTACTAAAAGTTTAGGATTTTGTCAATACATTGAAACAGAGCAGTAACATTTTTGTTGATGTGTTTAAGTTTTAATAACTACATGAATTTATCACTTAGATATGTGCAAAATAAACAGTAAATGTTGATTTCACACAGATTTTAGCAATAATGTCAGACTATAGACTGTAAAATATATGGACCTAGTATTCGTGATGTCACCCATAGGTATCTGAAGAGTGCAAATTAAGCTACAAGTGGGTGTGGTAACCATCGTCATTCTGTTTGCGCGTCATCACGGTGACCGGGGGTAACTGAAAAAGGGCAAAGAGGTGGAGCGTGAGCGGAGCTACAGATGCCTGCTAGCATTTTTCTTAGACAGGGTTTTGTTTCTTCTTCATTACCTGTGATTTATTTGTGTTCTGACCACATGGGCTTGGCTGTACACTATATTAATAAACTGTTTCGTTTTTTAAAAACACTGTTGTAATACATTAAGACGCTAAGCATTCTTCTTATGATGTTTTTCTACAGGAGGAAAATGCTAATTATTCCAAATACTTAAAATATAGTCTGTGTTGGTAAATGCAAGGCTATTTATGAAATCCACAGTATGAAAACGTTTCAGATGACTGTTCTAGAGCCTACAGCTAATCCACCTGTCAGATTCTGGAGCGCATTCAAGTTCTAAAGAAAATGATAAAGTATACATTATCTTAAATTAAAAACTACATTTATGTAGATGGTATATAAGTATATAAGAATATCACACACCTGGGAAATGGAGACCACTTGAATGGTTTGTGAACACAATTAGGTGCACACTGCAAGCCATATTGGCAATTGACTGTGTAAAGCCACATAAAGCAAAACAAAAATATGAGCTGTGGTGATGTGACGGCGACCAGCAAGACCTAGCTGCCAGTCAAGTGGCCACGCCCTTAATTATGCAGACTTAATATAACTTAATATAAATTAAATTAAATCGATGAATTGCAGTTTCAGTTACTTCCTTATTAGCTTGACGAAGGAGAGTGGGATGTTGCTGCTTCGGTCAGATGAAAACACATGATACACTTAAAAAAGGAATTTGCAAACAGCCATCACAATCCACCTTACAAATGCATTACTTTACTCCATATTTGACTTGAAACATTTCCTTGCCATTGATTAATTGTAAGCAAAGTCAATTTTAATACAACGCATTTAGAATGGGCAAAACATCCATTCACTGATCATCATTCAAACTTTTTGTTACTTTCATGAAGAGCCTAAAAAATGCAGGGTTCCACACACTTCATTTATGTTGTTCTAACACAAATCGATTAAGTTAACTTAACACTTTTAACAAATTGATATGATTTGAACATATAAAAATCAAGTTGTCCCAATGAAATCTCAAGAATTGTGTTGTTTTCAGATCGTTTTAAATAGGTAGTTTGAACAAGCTAAATAAAATTATTTTTTGAGTGTATGACCATTTATTCTTGTGCTTCTTTATATTTTGGTCCATAAAATGAAGAAAACCATTTCAAATTCTTCCCCAGAGATTCACACCACTCTTATAAAAGACGAACATGAAAAACTGTTTCCTGTTTTCTGAAAGAAGCACAACCCCTCCCAACCTCTGGATCAAGGAGTACTCTGTATCTGTTTGAAGCTGTAATGCCGTGTACGGTGCTCCACTGAAGGTCTGCAGACCTCCAGCTACCTTTAGGCAAAGCACTTGACCCAAAATCTCTTGCCATTTTTACTCCTTGACATTCTCTAGTGTTTTAACACACGATGTATAAATGTTTCCCCCTAACATCATGAATCAAGTCCAAGTAGGGTATCTTAAAAAAAGCAAATTTCCTTCCTTTCATGCCATGTCTAAGTCTTAGCAGAGAAATTCAGTTTTGGAAACATTTATCCACCTCCTCCTTAAAAGTGCCAATCTATAGTCCTGAGGTATAGACTTTGAAATCCTAGTCAATGTATTCTGTTCCAATCTGATAGTTTGAAGCCAAAAAGACAGCAGTTTTCCATTCTTTTTTCCTCTGTTAAGTGTTATTGCAATATTTGTTGTCTTAAATGCACACACACACATACACACAGAGAGAGAGAGAGAGAGAGAGAGAGAGAGAGAGAGAGAGAGAGAGAGAGAGAGAGAGAGAGAGAGAGAGAGAGGTGTATATTTTGTTGTCCACCACAGTGTGGCAGCATCTCAGTGTGTGTAGAGCAGTGCTATACAGTATGTGCAATATCAGCAATAGGGCTGTGCTACATTCCGAAGTGCACATCCTTATGCCTTAACCTCTTCAGGTGTGTTTAGTAGAGATGTAGAGTATGTGGGGACCAAAAAAAAGGTTTGTTGTAACTGTGGAACTGAGGCACAGTTTGAGCATGTCAACTCACCAACAAGCACAACAGCTGACCAAATTGCAGCATTTGTGACATGCTGCATTTACTTACATTTGTATCTTGGCATATACAGTATGTTGCCATGGTTTTTACTGACTCAGAACTTTTGTCAATGCATGCTAAACATTGCCACCTCAAAGAGTGGGAGGAAGATGTATCCTCATCAATGCATAAATGTATGTAAATGTACATATATCTGCAAATGTGCATGGAAATATTTTTACTGAAGTTCAAAATTTGTTTTGTTTTGTTTTTATTTTTAGGAAGTTTAATATTCACATTTAATTGACAATGAGGGTACTGTATCTGTCTGCTTAAAAAATAAAAACATGCACTGTGTAATGCATCAAATCATCTAGGATTGTTAAAGTACTTATATATTATTGCTCTTTTGTTGGTTTTGATTTCTTGTTAGCTGGGCTTTTAATCATTCTGAAGAAATGGCTGAAGATTTATCTTTTTTCTGTCAACACTGTTATTAATAACACCTGACCCATGAGCTTTTATTACTCACAGACTGCTTTCTGTTTTCTACTTTACAAAAAAGCACTAACACACTATTCTATTTCCGATTTGATATAAGAGAAAACACATTTCTTTGACTTTCTAATACCGTGTCTCATTTATATTCTCCATTCTGTCTAAATTATGTCTACTTTAGATACCTGCCCCAAATTAATTAAAAGAGATAGATATAAATAATATTACACTGTAAAAAAATCCTTAATTTTACAGTTTATTTCTGCCAGCTGCGAGTGCCAGAAAACAATCGTAAAATAACGCCGTTAAATTAAAGAAATTTACTGTAAAATAACAGAGGTTGAATGACAGAAATTTACCAGAAATTTAAATTTAAGGAAACTTCTGTGATTTAATGTCCATTATTTTACAGTAAATTTCTGTAAACTCCAGCTGCCGGAAATAAACCGTAAAAAAAATTTGTACAGTTACGATTGCATTTGATATACTCTTATATCCATTAAACATTTTATGTGACCCTGGAGCACAAAACCAGTCACAAGTATCTTGTTTTGTTATAATAGTAAGCTTCATAATAATATTTCCATTGATGTATTCTGTGTAAGAATATAGGGCAGTATTTGAATGAGGTACAACTGTTTGAAAATCTGAAATCTTACAATTAGAAAAACCAAACACTTAGAAAAGTTGTTGAAACATTTCCTTACCATTGATTAATTGTATGTAAATTTTAATACAATGCATTTAGAATGTGCAAAACATATATTCACTGATAATCATTCAAATTGTGTTTTGTTTCCTTTTTGAAGAGCCTATAACCATTTATGCTTGCCCAAATAAAAATAAATAAATAAGGAAACATGCTCATACTACTTTATATTTTGGTCCATAAATGCAGAAAACCATTTCAAATACTTTCCCAGAGATTTGCACTACTCTTATAAAAGATGAACATGAAAAATAGTTTCCTGTTTTCCGAAGGAAGCACAACCCCTCCCGACCTCTGGATCAAGGAGTACTCTGCATCTGTTCAGCCTGATCTCACGAGAAAACGTAAGTATTTTACGTTTTGTCCATTTAGTGGCTAATTCATACAAATTCGTACGAGTTCAACCAATACCGAATTGTTCGCGTCTCCATCGCGGAGCACCGAAGAAACAATTATTTTTGACACCCCTACTCTGCGCAGCCTTCAACTGCAGCTAATGCTGTATTGAGCAGATGCATGTCAGGTCATTACTATAGCTGCTGTTTTTCGACTGAACTAAATTTATTTTTGATGTCTTGGTCACACTATTTGGGGGGCCGGGTTCGGCCCGTGGGCTGCCAATTGAATAGCCCTGGCGTAGGACCTCAATACATTACAGATAGACTCACTGGACAGATCTCTCAGATCAGTAGGATCAAGTAAATTAGAAATTCCAAGAGTTAAATCAAAGTAGGGTGAATCCACCTTCAGCTACTATGACCCCTCTGTTGGATTCAGCTTCCAGAAATGATCAGATGTGCTCCAACATTAGGCGCATTCAAATCAAGACCGAAAACACATCTGATTTGCTGTGCTTTTATTGAATGAGCACTGTGCTACAGTACGTCTCACAGATCACACTATTATATCTTTCTTTATTTTTTCATTCCTGTTTTTACACATTTTAATCTGTTTTTACTCATTAATTCTGTGTTGTTTTTATTTTCTTATTTCTTTTATTTTTGTTTATGTAAAGCACTTTGAATTGCCCCTGTGTATGAAATTTCCTTTATAAACTTGCCTTGCCTAATTTAATGTTGCCAAGTGTTAACATATTTTTATGATTAAATATATTTTGATGATAAAATGGTTGCTAAAATGAAACAAAACCAGACTATAAAGACCATAAAGTTTAACAAATGTAACTTCTTTCACTTACAGCCACATTTTAAGATACTGTGCTTAAACCCCTGAACTGATAAACAGCTTCGCCTCACCTCACTCTCCCCTCCTCAAGAGGGTTATATCTACCCTCATTAAGATCCATAAAGCCTCATTTAGGACATTACAGCACGATTATGTCATGTCTGTGACTTTCTGCAAGCCACATGAAGCAGTGCAGCATGAACTGATAGAGCCCAAGCCATAATGATGTCATTCTGCTTATACTTACAGTACAGGCTCCTTTATGAAGCCCCTTTCTCATCTCCTTTTTTTTACTGTCACCTTCTTTCCTCCTCATGTCAGTGAGTAAATGCTCTCTCTCTTTCCTCCTGGGGTTGCCTGAGAATGACGATAGTCTTCTGCTTCAGTGCTTTGATGAGATTTCATTGTGTCTGTGTCGGTGCTGCAGTCACACACTCTTCTCTGTGCAAATGTGTGTACGCTTCTGTTCATTTCTCCAGGTAATGTCACTCCGCTTGCCAGATACCCGATCAATGTGCGGCATAAAATGCAGCTTTAACTGCAAAGGTTGTAACGTTGATGTCTTTGATCAATATTTGTTTGTTTGTTTGTTGCAAAAAATAAAAAGCTCAAGCGCACAGGCGGATTCTTTGTCGTGCGAAGTCTAAGCCTTTCTGAGCAAAAGGTAACACCCAAGAGAGAATGAAGTCTTTAGATTATTAGGTAGAACAGCTTCAAGCTTCATTAGGAAAAAACAAATGTTGGTGTTTTATTAACTGGAAAGACTCTTATATTGGTTCCTACATTAACCAAAGACATTTTCACCTTTGAATTATTGTTTTCTTTTTAAAATTACTTTCCATCCTTAACCCCGCACTGTAATACAGAGCTAACATAATATTTTCACTATCAATATCTTCTTCAGACTAAACTCATTCATCAAAATGTCTGTGGCAGTTGAGGGACGCCCAAGTTAATGTAGAAATAGTCTCATGTAGCCTGACTACTTCAGGCCAAGAACATACAGCTCGTTTTGTTTTTCCATGTGGTTTAGGGGCTGGTTTATGTGAGGTCATTCATACCATACGATATACCAGTATTGGAGCCTGGCATGGAAAAAAGTTTCTCACAGTCACATGTTTTGGATCCTGTCTTTACATGATGGAAATGTGAAGCATTTCTTTAGTTGCACAGTTAAGAATGGCTTATCATTTGAGGCTGGGTTAGGTTTGCTTTGTGTATTCTCATGTTTGTGAAGTGAGGCAGGATTCAGGATCCCATTTTCACCCGCCTTAATGCCTTTGAACATGTTAAATGAGTCACCAATGAGCATATACAGGTAGGTTCCTTGTCAGTTTGTTTTGTTTCCCTCTCAGATCTATTTATATGTTGGTACTTCACTTTAGGGACGCCATTGAACGTCATGTTTACACTGTTTGGAATTATCCAGAATATGGCAATGACATTATCAAGGTTATTATTTATACTTGCTCAGGTTGTTGCTGGGATATTTTTTTAACCTTCTACTTGATAACAAGGATACATGGTGTGTGGTATTAGAACTAAACTGGTCAGCAATATAGCCCAGCTACACAAGCCACTAGTGTTAAGCTATTTGACAAGGTAGCCCAGGTACACATAATGTTGTTCACTGGAGCAGTGTTTCTCAACCGTGTTCCTGAATGCACACCAACAGTACACATTTTCAACCTCTTCCTAATTAAACACACCTGAATCAACTCATCAGAACATTAGAAGAGATTCAAAAACCTTAAATGAATGGGTTAAATAAGGGAGACATCTAAAATATGTACTGCACTCTCAGAAATAAAGGTACAAGAGTTGTCAGTGGGGCAGGACCTTTTCAAAAGGTACATATTTGTACCTGAAGGGTCCATAATGGTACCTCAAAGGTACTTTTTAGGTTCATTTTGGGTATTAATATGCACCTTTTAGGTACCACTGTGGACTCTTTAGGTACAAATATGTATCTTTTGAAAAGGTACTACCCCAGTGACAGCTTCTGTTCCTTTATTTTTGAGAGTGTAGTGTTAAAACGGTTGGAAAATTATCCAACGCACACATAGCAGTACATTAGTGTTACGCCATTTGACAACATAGCCCAGGCACATATAATTTAGTTTACTAGTATTAAGCCAGTCGGAGGGGTAGCCAAGGCACACATTAATTAATTAAGATTAATTTGTCCTGTCTCAGTCATCACATGTGTGGAAATATGCATGTTTGCTAAGGCAAGTGTTCATTTATACATCTTGTTGTTTTGATATACAGACAGACAGACCTCTGAATAAAATAAAAATGTAACAGAAGGTATCATACTACAGCCAGTGGCTTGTATTTAATAGTCTGAATTAAAACACTTAGTTGTGTCTCTCTCTTTCTCTCTCTCTTTCTCTCTCTCTCTCTCTCTGTGTGTGTGTGTGTGTGTGCGTGTGTGCGTGTGTGCGTGTGTGCGTGCGTGCGTGCGTGCGTGTGTGTGTGTTTGTGTGTGCTCCTCTTGTAATCTCTCACATGCTGAGCTGGTTTAACTGGAAGAAGACACTTCTGATGAACCAGCAGCATCAGGTCTGGCCAGAGCCCCCTTCAGCTCGCTCGAGTAATTAAACTAAAAGAATTAAAAAGGCAAATGAAAACAAAAAAAAATGAAATAAATAAGGGAGCAATAACCGCCACTCAATAACGTGAGAGTGCTGAGTGCGAGAGTCCTGGAGATGCGGACGTCTGCGTGTGTTTGGCGAGCAGAGTCAGGAGACTATTTTCATTAGGATATAGGCCTGAATGCAGCAGAACTGCTGACGGGGGCATCCATAGCTTCCTAAAGCTAATCTTCCTCACTTGATAAAAACTTCTCCCTCCGCTCTGTTAACGGCACATTAATTCATTGCTTAGCGCTCAGCACTCCTCCCTCACTTTCACTGGCCTTCTGTCTTCCTGTCTCGCTATTTAACGCTCAGACTGCCGCACTGTCATATCCTCGCTCTACAAAATGCTGCTGTCCATTAAAATGAGTCATTCCTCTTGCTTCTTCATTGCCCTCCTGCATTCACTTACTTATTTTTTACTTCCAAGGAATTAAGCCTTATCCTTTTCAGTATGGAAACACACTTCATTAAACCTGTCATCACATATTTTGCAGTCATGTAAATTGCAATTTGGTACAACACTGTACAAAACTGAGCTGTGATAATGCAAAATACAGTACTGTATGTAGAGACAAAACCATTTCATCTATAACTGTTAAAGAAGAAAATTTTGGGCTGAACCCTCATTACATTTCATACTCAAGTGTCTTAATTTCTTCACAAAAACAAAAATGTGTCAAGCTTTAAAATGGCAAATGGTTTAGCTCATATTATGTCAAATCATCCATACAATAGTTTTGTGGAGGAAATATACTGAAGGTTGTGATTTGACATGTAACTGATGATATAATCATCTAAATTTTTAATACGTGTAGATGATTTAACGGCGGATCTGTTAATCTGGAGAGTGGACTTGTGAGTAGATAAGCTTACAATACAATATTTATTTATAAAGCACATTTAAAAACCAAGATTGACCAAAGTGCTGTACATAGGAGAGCTAAATACAGAGAAGCAGACTGTAAAATAAACTTTTAACAAATAAAACCAATAAAACAGAGATCAAGGAGTATTAAAAGCAAGAGAAAATAAATAGTGTCAGGGTTCTGCCACTCTGGTCTTGTAAATTCTTGTTTTGGTGGCAGAGTCCGGACACTAGCTCTGTTTTGTCTTGTCCTGTAGTGCTCGGCTCGAGTTTTCTTGGGTCGAGCACTTGTTTTGTCATTGTCTGGGTGCGCGTCATCAAAGGTGCGCGCGGACCGTGCGCGCTCCCGCTTGACGCGGGCGCGCGGGGTCTGCGCGTCCTTGGGACGCGCGCTCTTGTACTCGTGTTTGTGTTTTGTTTCGTCAGCATCGCGCTGTTTCATTCTCAGCGTCTCTGTCTTGTTGGTTTTGGTTGGCGCTGAGATGAAACATGCGCGTTGCATTTATGTGAGCGCACGGTAAGGTGTTCACTTATCGTGTGCTCGTGTCTTGCGTCTGTTGTCAAAGCACGTGGCTCTGTGTTTACATGGGTCGCGTGCTTTTGTTGTGTGCTTCAGTGTCTCGTCATACGAACACGCGGTTAATGAGTTCTCTCATTGGCTGCGTGTTCTAGTCTTGTTTAATGTGAGCACCTGGCTTGTGTTGTCTCTTTGTGTCAGGTGCTCTCCGTCTATTGTCTAGTCCCACCCTCCTTGTTAACCCATTATTAGTTAATTATGTTCATCTGTTTGTGTATTAATTTCTCCTGCTTATATTCTCCTGATGTCTGCTGTCCTGTGCCAGTTCGTCGTCGATAATTCCTTGTCCTGTTGTGTCCATCCCTGATTCGTCCAGCCAACCCAGTCAAGTTTGTTTCTCTGTTTGTGTTATAGTTTAGTGTTTTCCCCCTCGGGGTGGTTTTTGTTGTTCTTTTGTTTTATTTTATTAAACAAATTTTACTTTACTCTGCATTTGGGTCCTCGCCCCTTTTTCTCCCCTACGAACCGTGACAGTACGAACTGGCCACATGAGGACCCAGCAGAGTGAAGACAGCCCGTTCTCCAGCCGCATGCTGCAGCTCATCAGTCTGCAGTCACTGCGGCAACGTGGCATGAAGGTGGGAAAGTTTGCGGCTAAATTTGGTGTGGCAGCAGAGGGGCTGGGGTTCAATGACCAAGCCCTGGTGAACCTCCTCAACTATGCCCTTGACAAGCCCCTCAATATCCAGCAGATGCTTGAGTTGGGAGGGCTGTCTTACCATCAGTTTGTGGAGCATCTGGTTCGTCAGGCGGCTCATGGTGAAACTCCTGATCCCAGCTTTCTGCTGTCCTCTGCTCTGAAACGGAGAGGAAAGAGGCCATCTCTCACCACCATCACGAGCACCATCTCCCAGCCCATGACCAACCCCCAAGGGTTAACCCGCACCCAAAAGCGGAGGCTGAAGAGGAAGGCCTCTTCAGCGAGGGTTGCTCCAGCCCCAGAGCGCCCGCCAGTGTCGGCTCCAGCCCCAGAGCGCCCGCCAGTGTCGGCTCCAGCCCCAGAGCGCCCGCCAGTGTCGGCTCCAGCCCCAGAGCGCCCGCCAGTGTCGGCTCCAGCCCCAGAGCGCCCGCCAGTGTCGGCTCCAGCCCCAGAGCGCCCGCCAGTGTCGGCTCCAGCCCCAGAGCGCCCGCCAGTGTCGGCTCCAGCCCCAGAGCGCCCGCCAGTGTCGGCTCCAGCCCCAGAGCGCCCGCCAGTGTCGGCTCCAGCCCCAGAGCGCCCGCCAGTGTCGGCTCCAGCCCCAGAGCGCCCGCCAGTGTCGGCTCCAGCCCCAGAGCGCCCGCCAGTGTCGGCTCCAGCCCCAGAGCGCCCGCCAGTGTCGGCTCCAGCCCCAGAGCGCCCGCCAGTGTCGGCTCCAGCCCCAGAGCGCCCGCCAGTGTCGGCTCCAGCCCCAGAGCGCCCGCCAGTGTCGGCTCCAGCCCCAGAGCGCCCGCCAGTGTCGGCTCCAGCCCCAGAGCGCCCGCCAGTGTCGGCTCCAGCCCCAGAGCGCCCGCCAGTGTCGGCTCCAGCCCCGGAGCGCCCGCCGGTGTCGGCTCCAGCCCCAGAGCGCCCGCCAGTGTCGGCTCCAGCCCCAGAGCGCCCGCCAGTGTCGGCTCCAGCCCCAGAGCGCCCGCCAGTGTCGGCTCCAGCCCCAGAGCGCCCGCCAGTGTCGGCTCCAGCCCCAGAGCGCCCGCCAGTGTCGGCTCCAGCCCCAGAGCGCCCGCCAGTGTCGGCTCCAGCCCCAGAGCGCCCGCCAGTGTCGGCTCCAGCCCCAGAGCGCCCGCCAGTGTCGGCTCCCGCCCCAGCGCGCCCGCCAGTGTCGGCTCCAGCCCCAGAGCGCCCGCCAGTGTCGGCTCCAGCCCCAGAGCGCCCGCCAGTGTCGGCTCCAGCCCCAGAGCGCCCGCCAGTGTCGGCTCCAGCCCCAGAGCGCCCGCCAGTGTCGGCTCCAGCCCCAGAGCGCCCGCCAGTGTCGGCTCCAGCCCCAGAGCGCCCGCCAGTGTCGGCTCCAGCCCCAGAGCGCCCGCCAGTGTCGGCTCCAGCCCCAGAGCGCCCGCCAGTGTCGGCTCCAGCCCCAGAGCGCCCGCCAGTGTCGGCTCCAGCCCCAGAGCGCCCGCCAGTGTCGGCTCCAGCCCCAGAGCGCCCGCCAGTGTCGGCTCCAGCCCCAGAGCGCCCGCCAGTGTCGGCTCCAGCCCCAGAGCGCCCGCCAGTGTCGGCTCCAGCCCCAGAGCGCCCGCCAGTGTCGGCTCCAGCCCCAGAGCGCCCGCCAGTGTCGGCTCCAGCCCCAGAGCGCCCGCCAGTGTCGGCTCCAGCCCCAGAGCGCCCGCCAGTGTCGGCTCCAGCCCCAGAGCGCCCGCCAGTGTCGGCTCCAGCCCCAGAGCGCCCGCCAGTGTCGGCTCCAGCCCCAGAGCGCCCGCCAGTGTCGGCTCCAGCCCCAGAGCGCCCGCCAGTGTCGGCTCCAGCCCCAGAGCGCCCGCCAGTGTCGGCTCCAGCCCCAGAGCGCCCGCCAGTGTCGGCTCCAGCCCCAGAGCGCCCGCCAGTGTCGGCTCCAGCCCCAGAGCGCCCGCCAGTGTCGGCTCCAGCCCCAGAGCGCCCGCCAGTGTCGGCTCCAGCCCCAGAGCGCCCGCCAGTGTCGGCTCCAGCCCCAGAGCGCCCGCCAGTGTCGGCTCCAGCCCCAGAGCGCCCGCCAGTGTCGGCTCCAGCCCCAGAGCGCCCGCCAGTGTCGGCTCCAGCCCCAGAGCGCCCGCCAGTGTCGGCTCCAGCCCCAGAGCGCCCGCCAGTGTCGGCTCCAGCCCCAGAGCGCCCGCCAGTGTCGGCTCCAGCCCCAGAGCGCCCGCCAGTGTCGGCTCCAGCCCCAGAGCGCCCGCCAGTGTCGGCTCCAGCCCCAGAGCGCCCGCCAGTGTCGGCTCCAGCCCCAGAGCGCCCGCCAGTGTCGGCTCCAGCCCCAGAGCGCCCGCCAGTGTCGGCTCCAGCCCCAGAGCGCCCGCCAGTGTCGGCTCCAGCCCCAGAGCGCCCGCCAGTGTCGGCTCCAGCCCCAGAGCGCCCGCCAGTGTCGGCTCCAGCCCCAGAGCGCCCGCCAGTGTCGGCTCCAGCCCCAGAGCGCCCGCCAGTGTCGGCTCCAGCCCCAGAGCGCCCGCCAGTGTCGGCTCCAGCCCCAGAGCGCCCGCCAGTGTCGGCTCCAGCCCCAGAGCGCCCGCCAGTGTCGGCTCCAGCCCCAGAGCGCCCGCCAGTGTCGGCTCCAGCCCCAGAGCGCCCGCCAGTGTCGGCTCCAGCCCCAGAGCGCCCGCCAGTGTCGGCTCCAGCCCCAGAGCGCCCGCCAGTGTCGGCTCCAGCCCCAGAGCGCCCGCCAGTGTCGGCTCCAGCCCCAGAGCGCCCGCCAGTGTCGGCTCCAGCCCCAGAGCGCCCGCCAGTGTCGGCTCCAGCCCCAGAGCGCCCGCCAGTGTCGGCTCCAGCCCCAGAGCGCCCGCCAGTGTCGGCTCCAGCCCCAGAGCGCCCGCCAGTGTCGGCTCCAGCCCCAGAGCGCCCGCCAGTGTCGGCTCCAGCCCCAGAGCGCCCGCCAGTGTCGGCTCCAGCCCCAGAGCGCCCGCCAGTGTCGGCTCCAGCCCCAGAGCGCCCGCCAGTGTCGGCTCCAGCCCCAGAGCGCCCGCCAGTGTCGGCTCCAGCCCCAGAGCGCCCGCCAGTGTCGGCTCCAGCCCCAGAGCGCCCGCCAGTGTCGGCTCCAGCCCCAGAGCGCCCGCCAGTGTCGGCTCCAGCCCCAGAGCGCCCGCCAGTGTCGGCTCCAGCCCCAGAGCGCCCGCCAGTGTCGGCTCCAGCCCCAGAGCGCCCGCCAGTGTCGGCTCCAGCCCCAGAGCGCCCGCCAGTGTCGGCTCCAGCCCCAGAGCGCCCGCCAGTGTCGGCTCCAGCCCCAGAGCGCCCGCCAGTGTCGGCTCCAGCCCCAGAGCGCCCGCCAGTGTCGGCTCCAGCCCCAGAGCGCCCGCCAGTGTCGGCTCCAGCCCCAGAGCGCCCGCCAGTGTCGGCTCCAGCCCCAGAGCGCCCGCCAGTGTCGGCTCCAGCCCCAGAGCGCCCGCCAGTGTCGGCTCCAGCCCCAGAGCGCCCGCCAGTGTCGGCTCCAGCCCCAGAGCGCCCGCCAGTGTCGGCTCCAGCCCCAGAGCGCCCGCCAGTGTCGGCTCCAGCCCCAGAGCGCCCGCCAGTGTCGGCTCCAGCCCCAGAGCGCCCGCCAGTGTCGGCTCCAGCCCCAGAGCGCCCGCCAGTGTCGGCTCCAGCCCCAGAGCGCCCGCCAGTGTCGGCTCCAGCCCCAGAGCGCCCGCCAGTGTCGGCTCCAGCCCCAGAGCGCCCGCCAGTGTCGGCTCCAGCCCCAGAGCGCCCGCCAGTGTCGGCTCCAGCCCCAGAGCGCCCGCCAGTGTCGGCTCCAGCCCCAGAGCGCCCGCCAGTGTCGGCTCCAGCCCCAGAGCGCCCGCCAGTGTCGGCTCCAGCCCCAGAGCGCCCGCCAGTGTCGGCTCCAGCCCCAGAGCGCCCGCCAGTGTCGGCTCCAGCCCCAGAGCGCCCGCCAGTGTCGGCTCCAGCCCCAGAGCGCCCGCCAGTGTCGGCTCCAGCCCCAGAGCGCCCGCCAGTGTCGGCTCCAGCCCCAGAGCGCCCGCCAGTGTCGGCTCCAGCCCCAGAGCGCCCGCCAGTGTCGGCTCCAGCCCCAGAGCGCCCGCCAGTGTCGGCTCCAGCCCCAGAGCGCCCGCCAGACGTCTTGCCCCGCCGGCCCCCCACGGGCCTCCTGTCAAGCCGCCTCCAGCTTTGGTGGCTCCCCTCAGGCCTTCAGTCAAGCCGGCGTCCTGCAGGCCTTCAGTCAAGCCGGCTCCCCGCAGGCCTCCTGTCCAGTCGGCGCCCTTCAGGCTTTCAGTCAAGCCGCCTCCAGCCCTGCCGGCCCCCCACAGGCCTCCAGCCCTGCTTGCCCCCATCAGGCAGCCTGCCTTGTCTCCCCTGACAGACTGTCCCTGGGTCGTCCCTCCTGCTCCTCCCTGGTGTGCCCCTCTACCACCCTGGACGGACCCTCCAGCTCAGCCCTGGTTTCCTGCCGGGGCTATTGACCCATTGAACCTGCCCTGGACTGTCCCTCTGGTCCCGCCCTGGACTGTACCTCCTGTCCCTCCCTGGTCTTGCCCTCCAATCCCTCCCTTGTTCGTTTTGTTGGGTCTAGCTTGGCTCCCCTCCCTCCCCCCCTTTATGTTGTCTTGCCTGTTCACTTCCCTGTCTTGTGTTTGTTGATGTTGTCTTGTGGTATTTCTTGTTTGTCTTGTACCTTGTTGGATGTTCCCTTTAGGGACGCCAGGTGGCGTCCCTTTTGGGGGGGGCTAGTGTCAGGGTTCTGCCACTCTGGTCTTGTAAATTCTTGTTTTGGTGGCAGAGTCCGGACACTAGCTCTGTTTTGTCTTGTCCTGTAGTGCTCGGCTCGAGTTTTCTTGGGTCGAGCACTTGTTTTGTCATTGTCTGGGTGCGCGTCATCAAAGGTGCGTGCGGACCGTGTGCGCTCCCGCTTGACGCGGGCGCGCGGGGTCTGCGCGTCCTTGGGACGCGCACTCTTGTACTCGTGTTTGTGTTTTGTTTCGTCAGCATCGCGCTGTTTCATTCTCAGCGTCTCTGTCTTGTTGGTTTTGGTTGGCGCTGAGATGAAACATGCGCGTTGCATTTATGTGAGCGCACGGTAAGGTGTTCACTTATCGTGTGCTCGTGTCTTGCGTCTGTTGTCAAAGCACGTGGCTCTGTGTTTACATGGGTCGCGTGCTTTTGTTGTGTGCTTCAGTGTCTCGTCATACGAACACGCGATTAATGAGTTCTCTCATTGGCTGCGTGTTCTAGTCTTGTTTAATGTGAGCACCTGGCTTGTGTTGTCTCTTTGTGTCAGGTGCTCTCCGTCTATTGTCTAGTCCCACCCTCCTTAACCCATTATTAGTTAATTATGTTCATCTGTTTGTGTATTAATTTCTCCTGCTTATATTCTCCTGATGTCTGCTGTCCTGTGCCAGTTCGTCGTCGATAATTCCTTGTCCTGTTGTGTCCAGCCCTGATTCGTCCAGCCAACCCAGTCAAGTTTGTTTCTCTGTTTGTTATAGTTTAGTGTTTTTCCCCCTCGGGGTGGTTTTTGTTCTTTTGTTTTATTTTATTAAACAAATTTTACTTTACTCTGCATTTGGGTCCTCGCCCCTTTTTCTCCCCTACGAACCGTGACAAAATAGGTCTTTAAAACAGACTTAAACATCGAAATGGAGGGGAAAGTCTAATATGAATTGGTAGACTGTTCCAGAGTTTAGGACCAGCAACAGCAGACGCTCGATCACCTCGTTTTTTTAAGGCGTGTTCTGGGCATGGTGAGTAAATTGATCATAAGATCTCAATGATTGAGAGGGGGTATATGGACAAAGCAAGTCAGTAAGGTACTGAAGAGCAAAATTATTGACGGCTTTGTAAACGAATAATAAGATTTTAAACTTAATTCTCAATTTAATGGGTAACCAGTGAAGTTACCTGTTCAGGATGTTGACACTTAAGGTCTTTGACAAACTCTGTAGTATCCTTTAGCTATTTTGACAAGTAAACACTTTAAACAATTTTATTTTATGTGAGTATTTTATGTCATACAGGTTATAACTTATCTCTGAGATAACGATACAATAACAAAAGCTATAGCTAAAGGAATTAAAATGTATTTACTTTAGGAACACTTAAATAGTCTGGTTACCAGAACCCAGCAGCCACACAATGTCATTAGACATTAATGTTAGGTTAGACCAAAATTTAATGTTTAGCCAGCATCTAATGACAATGATATTTCGATGTCCAATAGAGATGTCAAATGATTTTAAGTTGTGTTGGAATGTGACCAAAAACACAAGGTCGACCCGACATCTTAAACCAACGTCATATTGACGTCAAATACTGACATTTAATCAGTTATGGCAACCAAAATTCAACGTCTGATAGATGTCATAGTGGTAATGTCCACACAACATCAAGGTGTAACATCATTAGACGTTGATATTTGGTTGGACATTGGCCTGATGTTGGGTTCTAACGTCAACCCGATATTCATTTCCAAACAAAATGCAACGTCAATCTGATGTCATGCTCATACCTGCCAACATTCAGATCATAAAATCCGGGAGATTTTATCGGGGGTGCGTGTGAAGTGAAGAGCGGGGGTGGGGGTAGTAATATGGGGTGTGCGAAGTGAAGAGCAGGTGGGAAGGTGCGCGCGAACTGAAGAGCGGGGAGCGGAGCGGGTATGAAGTGTGAAGATGGTTGCACGTTGGGTTTGGTGTGCATGGGGACTGAACCAAAAAGCTGAGGAGTGGGGATGGGGGGCTTGGAATTCCAGAAGTTTTCCAGGAGACAGAACTATACAGAGATGGGTCTGAAATACGGGAGACTCCCGGGAAAAACGGGAGTGTTGGCAGGTATGGTCATGCTGGCCTCCTGTGCCTGCTTGGTAGAAACAAACAGCTCAAAAATGAGTTGAAAATATTTCGAAAAATCTGATTAAATAGTTTTACCCTTCAGTAAAGCTGTCAGTGTTCAATTTTGCAGAGTGAGCAAGTTAAATCGATGCATGCAGATTGTAAAACGTTTGTAAGGTGAGATGCTCTAATGTGGTTACTAGTGTTATTTGGTAAAGTAGATGGTTAAATGAAAAGAAATGTGGTGAATTAGATTCAGAGATGTGAAAAGAGTGTATCAGGTGCAAGGGCTCAAGTGTAAATTAAGGTCTATATCTTTTACAATGGGGTAATTGTAATATGTAAATTGCAAATAATAAGATACGCAATCCTATTATCACCTTGGTAGACATTGCTAACAGGCTGTGTTCACAATGAATACAAAACTACTGAAATAGTATTATAATTATTGTTTTAGTAAACCAAATACATTAATTGCAACAAAAAGAGGGAAAATGTAGACAGATTAATCAAATTTAAAGCAAAATAAACTATTAAGAAATAAAATGTGTTTTTATACTTGGATAAACTACATATGAAAACAATGACTTTCTCCGTAACTCTGCTTGCTAAATTGTTAGCTCACCTCTTTTATCCATGTTGACAAAGAAATAGTCTCTTTTGCTGCCTCATTCTTCAATTCTTCCTGTTGTTTTTGTTTGTTTGCACTCTTGGCTTTACAAGCTTTATAACATAAAGAAAGTGCTTTTTGGCAAAGTCCTGGCTGGAAATGTAACTAACAACTTTGTTGAGCAGAATCTCATCTTCTAATGCTCTGACAATATATAAGGTGAGATTAAAAAAAAAGAAGCATATAGTCAAAATGTACAAAGCAGTCACAAATTAAAACATGTACTCAAAATGTACAAAGCAGTTCTGAATTATACATGATTGTATTCCTATCGTGCTATGGCAATGTCAACAAGAGTGCTTACGTCATGTCATTATGGCAAATAATGCACCATGAGTTTTATTTTGAGTGATACTGTAATTGTTACTGTTTTGTTTATATACTTATATTAATTATAATTCAATTTAATTTTACTGATCACAAAACTTTTTGAGAAATATTACTTCTGAAAAAGCTTCTCCCACACATCCTCTATACAGTATATAGAAAATCCTACCTGTCAATTAGAAATTAATAGCGTTCACCCTGACAAGCTAACAGGCTAAACCATGCCATTACCCTCAAAATATTAACCCTGCCACACAATAAGCTACCTAAAAATATGTATACTGACCGAATGAGTTGAGGCGTTGTTTAACAGGTATAATTTTAATTAAATTTAAGGATGAGTTAGGGATGAGTTAATGGTGATGTGCCCCTCCAAGTAAAATCATGACATAATTAAACATTAACAGCTCATGTTGGTTGCATTTAGCTTAAACTTCAATGATAATTAATACAATAATTAACAACATGAACTATCAAGTAATTAAAATAGCCATTATTCACACATTTAAACATTATTCATGTACTGTTACTGTAAAGTGTTACCAATTAATTGAATTAAATGTATATTTTTTGGCAGTAAAACAAATTCTTGACCATCACCAAATAAACTAAATTACTAACTACATTTCTGTTTGACAATGTGGGAAAAATACCAACAGTAAAATAACCTCAAACTACGTCTGACTTAATAAAACAATTTGTATTCTGCCTTTCAGCTCGTAAAATATTTAGTTTTTTGGACCCTTCCAAATGTCATTTAAATGTCAATCCAAATGTCATTTAAAATCAGGAAACACATTGTATTGACAGCCATTGTAGCCTCTTAGTGATTGCATTCACTCCTTTATTTTCAATCATTGGACATGATAAAGAAAGTCTGTTGTCAATGACTAAGACAGGTTTCTTAATCTGCTAAAGTGCTGTCAAATATCATGGCAAGACTTTATTTTGATTTTGATTTTATTTTGACTAAAAGTTCCATTGCAACAACATGCCAATTACTTCTCATTTGAATATTAGTAGACTGCTCATACTGCTCCTTCAATAGATGTTTAACTGACTATAAGAAACTTTGCATGTCAACTTAAATTAATCCTAACCCAAACCCCAACCTTACAGTCTACTTATAAACAATTGCGAATTAGTTGGCATATAGATGCAATGTAACTTGAAGTAAATTCAACAAAAGGACCATCAAAATAAAGTGATACCCAACAATGAAACCAAAACACTGACTATTTTTGTCTGACCATTGAATGACCATTGAATATTTTCACAATATGCAACCCACGGGACGAAATGGTCAGATTGACAATGTAAAGCGGAGCGGGCTTACCAGCCTTCCAGCTTCCGTCTGATTATCTGGCAGTATATAAATCTGAATCTTTTTTTTTTTAGAGGTGCAAAAGGTTGCCCTGCAACTTTTCAATCTTACATCAAGCAAAAATAAATTGTACTTTTAAAAAAAAAAGTAAAGATAAAGCACCTAATAAAGTCATCATTTACCAGTGATGGAGATGCTATTCATTTCTTGGTCCATTCAAGTCCACGTGAACCAGAAGTTGCTGATAGTTTTATCTCAGTATTTGATGCACTTCTAACTGAAAGAGAATATTGATTAGGGGGAGGGGCTTTCTGTTTTGCACATCATTCCCTCATAGCAAACTAACAGTAAGAGGAATGTTGTTAAGAATATTGTGGCTAAAGCTGTCAAACTGACATCAACAGAATGACTACCACTCCGAATGCTGGAGCAAATGTTCGGATGTTGATTGAAGATTGTCAAAACAAACATTTTTTTCAGTGGATTTACTTGCACAGATTTGTCGTCCATCTAAAGAGTAACAATGTGTGCACATTGTATGTTTGGATTTCACAGAGACTTTACAGGTACACTCTGTTAACTTCTCCCTCTAGCAGTTAATAAATAAAACTGTATGCACCTTGCAGAAGAACATTGTATTGGTGATGAAGACCACATCCCCTATAACATAACTCAATAGTACAGCATATCAGGCTGTGAAACGAGTGAGGAGTGAAGTTTATTTCCCATATGCCATGGGAATAATCATGGGAATAATAATGTCCCATATGCTAGCTTGCCTTCATTACATTTTGGCTCTGTGTGCCTCAATGTATTTCACAGCAAAAGTTGACAGCTCTGATCCTCTGTGAATGCAACCAATACACAGGCTCATAAGATAAACGCTTGAAATGAAAAGCTCATAAATGTATATAGAAACAGCTGAATACATTTTAAAGTAAGAAAATCAACCAATCAATTGTGAGAACACATCAGGAAAGCATTTGATTGGGGAAATATATGTGGCACTATCAAGCCAATATACTTATGACTGCAGAACAGATGGGACTCATTTGGAGGTAATACATTGTTTGGACCATTTGATACAACGGGATATCATTCTGCACCAGCGATCAATACTTATAAATGACACATCCCGCCTTTATTGCCTCAGTGGGAGGGTGGCACACTACATTGCGGTGTTCATGTTATGATATAATTAACATAGTGCTGAGTAGTACAAGGGAACAACATCAACTGAATAAATAAAAGTTTGTGGAGCTGTTAGTAATCAAACGTTGTTAGTGGTGCTTTCTCACTATTATTAATGTTGGTCATACTTATTAAGGGTGCTAAATGGGTAATTTTGTTTTGTAAATTTCTTTTTTTTTATTTGCTATAAAAAATTCTAGCCCTTTAGGAAAGTTAAGACTGAATTGCGTGTGATTTTAATTTTTATTTTTTTAAAGGGGTTTCGTGGATCTCATCGAGAGAGCTATTCTACCCTACAAAGTTAAAAGACCTTAACTCGCTAGAGGGAAAAATTATAATTTTTTTGTTGCCCAGACAAATTAGATAGGACATTGGAAAATTGGGAATTACATGTTTTAGTAATGGCATTTATCTACATAAAAAAATCTTGAGCTTAAACTTGACCTTTGACCCCTATTTTGAAGTTACTGTGCCTTTGTAAGTCCTCTGCCTTTGTGTTGTATACAAAAAGTGAGAAGTCGTGCCAAGGCAAAAAGTATTTACTTCCACATGATCAATATTGCTGCTCAACATTTACAAAAAAAACAGCAACACCTAGTGTCTAGTAATCATGCTATTTATTTTGGATGATTGACAGTTACTTACAGCCATTTACTTATTGCTATCCTGTGCTTTGGTTGCATTTGCAAATTACTTCCAAAATGTCATACATAATATATAATTTACAGGATTACAATATTTTTGTCTCTGTATTTTAATGTTATGATACTTCTGTGTTTTATTTTGAGTTACTTTTCGATATCATAGGTATGACCTAGTCATCTAGACTGTATATCAGCAGTTCCTAAACGTTTTCCGAGAGGCATACTCCTTAACATTCTTTTGCGTTCTCTCGTGCACTCAGACTGCAGTCACTTTTCCCATTAAGGCACAATATTTGCTATTGTGAAAAAGTGAAAAATATGAATTATAAAGAAAAATTAACTGTGATTACTTAAGATATTTTTTCTCACAATTTATAGTCTTTGCTTGTTTGCAGTGCTTTATATTTGGCAGATTGTTATATGATAGTAAGTATGACAGTAAAACAAAGGCAGAATATCGTAACTGTAGAGTTAAGGTTTTAAGTGGTTTAGTAAAGCGGTGAGAGTTCCAGACTAGCATTCAAAAAGAATGGGTTCGAATCCAGGGAGATGCAGCTATACATGTTATTTTTAAATGCTTTTTTTGTATCGTGTTTTGTTTTAACATTAGTTTGCTATTCGAATGAACACATTGTAAATAAATTTGTCTTGTTTTGGTTATTAAATACATCGTCATAATTTCAATGAATTTGTACAAGTCAGGATTCGAACTTGGGCCATTTGCAGCACAGTTACTCTGGGCACACACACGGCCCACTAGGCTACATGAGATAAATTTCTTGTTCGGATGTATGAAACACTGTGTACGTGGAATCCCACACATTTTCTTTTTGTACATCCGAATGAGCGCACGTCCTCCCTGCCTCCTCCCCCTTATAAATATGGTAATGACTATACTTTGGCAAAACCAAATGATTAAGCAATGGCAAAAGCAAGCAAGAAGAGAAACTTCACAGAATGTGAATTGGAGGTGCTCCCATCGGAGGTAGACCGGAGAAAAACTGTGTTATTTGCAAGTTTGTCCTCTGGAATTAATAACAAAAGAAAAAAAATTGAGTGGGAGAGTTTAGCTGATGCGGTTAACGCAGTGGGGTCTGAACATCGCACTGTGAGTAAATTAAAAAGAAATGGTCCGATGTAAAGGTGCAGATTAAGAGGAGAACAGCGGCGCACCGTCAAAGTGTGGACCAAACAGGCGGGGGAACAGGGGATGCTGAACTAACACCCTTTGAGGAGAGGTGCCTCAATAATGGGTGACACTTTACTGTCTGGAGTAGTATCGGTGTCTGTGGGAGACACAGATGTATTAGAGGAACACTTTGTTAGGGCGGTATTGCAGCACCCCTCCGCTTTTACCAAGGCAGCGCCACCCGCAATTCAGCTGCACAATCGCCCGCTCTACAACTGACCGAGTGCCTGCGACCTTGGAGCCTCATCCCAACCATGCTGTCACGAAAAATCCTCTCCCTCAGTCATCTTTCCATCAAGCAAGTTTCTTATGTTAGCCTAATTTGGTTGGTGACGTCACCGACCAGAGGTGGCAGTAACGCACCAAACAGTTTGTTGTCAACCACCGTAAAACAGGAAGGAGAAGAAATGGTCATTCTCGCTATCATATGGATTTACTTTAGTTGGCTAGACACCTGCCTCACAGCTCTGTGAATGTCGGAGCCATCACTTATTGATCCGCGATTGTTAAATGTTGCTTGTGTGGACACTACTGCGCTACTTCACTAATGAAATAGCTTCGGTACTGATAAGCTATTTGATTTAGAAAATAGCGACGCTACTGCCACGCTACTGAGAAATGTAGTTAAGCTAGTAGCGTCACAACTTGTAGCGACGCTACTGCCCAAGACTGCTTGTATCATACTAGTCAGAGCGCACTGGTATAAGTTAAGGAATTTAATTCACTTCTCTCATGCATTCATATCAGTCATGCAGCAAAATGGACAGACGGCTCTGTGGCCTTCTTTCTAGCTCTCATTATACAGTATTACTTACTTAACAATTTTGAGGAAAAAATAAGGTTTTATTCAACTTATTCTTCGCGTGAGCGGGCACAGCCATTTGACTCTTTTTGGCTCGAGACTTCCGGTCTCATTCACTTCCATTCATTTTTAGATGCTAAAAACAGCTTGTTTTGCTGCTTGATGTTGCAAACTGATGTTTTCTTATTATATGAATCTGCTTTGTTTGTATAATCATGCAAACACTTGTTTGTAGAGCAAGTAGTTTGACCGTTTTCTGCGGTTTATTAATCCTAGTCATTTCTCCCATAGGGAGCTGAATCGGAAGTTCTAAAACCATCACAAAAACGAGCTTCCGCATTGAAGAATAAGGTCAATATGTGTCTGTTTTCAGACAGTTGTTCTGAAATCTTTTCTTTTAACTAAGTTTCTATTAAACATTTCACTTTGTCTTTGCTATAGTGTGTATGCACACTGGCACTGCTATTCAGTATCTGTCTGGTTGCTAGCAATATAGAAAATAATGTAAAAATGTGACATGACAGGCTTATACTCCCTGCCTCTCGTGTTTTCAAAATAAGAGTCCGACATAAGATTAAAATAAGCTTAGATAAACTTAAAAATAGGTGGTTGTTGTAATCTCAATAGGAAAGTTGTGTGGCCAGTCAAATGCAGCCTGTGGCATGTATATTAATGATCCTGTGTGCAATGCAATAGACTGTGTTTTGTTCTGATTAGCCTGTTTTTCACCAGAATTTTACACTCATGGGATTTAGATGAGAATAAAACCTCCTTCACACTATGAGCGACTTGCAGCAACAAAGCGACAAGGGACCATCAATTTCAACAGAGAGTAAGCCCCCTTTCCATCGTCTTTCTCGAGCGACAGCCAATAGGAGCACCAGTAGAGCTCACGTGATCATCTCTCGCTCGCTCAGAGCCTGGTTGTATTCTTCATGCTGTAGACCTACATAGACTTGCGTTTGCAGCAGGTCACCACCCAGAGAAACAGGCAGCTACAAAGTCACTGCTAGTGTGAATGAGGTGTGAGGAAACAGTGGCAAAGCTCACTGCATGTAATTTCCATTTGCTGAGCTCTTATTATTTAGCTATGCCTAGGTAAAGTATATCCAGATTTACATTATATGGCACATTTCAATAAACTGTACATTTTCTGTTATAAATGGTTAATTAACTTAACTAACAGATTGATTGATTGATTGATTGATTGATTGATTGATTGATTGATTGATTGATTGATTGATTGTTGATTGATTGATTGATTGATTGATAGTAAATTCCAAAAATAAAATTATTTTTATACATATAGTAGAAAATGTACTGGTAATTTTACTGCCAGGACAGTATCCTGTATTAATATATATTGTTCTGCCCTCACTCCGGTGTCTCTCTTCCCAAAGTTAGACAGACAGATAAACTCTTTCCAACACGTGAGATTGTGGGAGAATGCTGTTTTATTCCATGCCACATTGAGTATGTTAAAACAGAGTGAAACTATGTAAAATATGTACATAAAATGAGCTGTAGTTATCTATGTACATAACAATAACATCTGAGATAGAATATAAATACAAACAGATAATAAACTTACAGACAATGCTTCTACAGATGATCACAGGATGAGAGGATTGTAAGTGACTTCTTGTAAGGTATTCTTTTTTAAATGAGGCTCATAACTGATTCTAACTGTCAGAATGTATCTATGGCAATAACAATTTAAAAGAAGCTAAATGACTAGGCATTCATTTATGGATTCTAAATACTAATATTTAGTAGATGATCCAGCACATACATATATATATATATATATATTTTTTTTATTTTTTTTTTTTTTTACAGTGCACCATTACAATTTACTTCAGAAATTTACTTAACTCATATATCTAAACAAGTATATGTTCTTTTTTTTAAAGAAGATGTTTTGCTTTGCATTCCTTTGAGTTAAGAGAACTCTGCTTTGTTTAATCAAGTTAGCAATTTATTCACAATGTTGTATTGGATTCTTAATTATTTTCAGTGTAGGCTATAAAAATATATATCAGCAGATGGTTATTAATCTGCATTTTTTTTTTATCTCACAATAATAGTCAGCCAGACTATATTGAGTTATGCAGAGTTCAGACTTTTTTAGCCCTGATTTTGACTCTCTGAAAGGTTTTGCAAATCGGTGCTCTTTCACGCAAGTAACAATCAAACAGTGTTAATTGTCAAAGACCCAATCTGAGAAAATTGCAGATGAGTCTTCGGCACCTGTTTGATATTTGGCATGCTAAATATCTAGACCTATCGGCAATTCAAAATCATGGCGTGTGAAATGAGTTCTGATTGAAAATAACATCGCCAATCTCCTACAGCTAATGTGAGAGCAGCATCCACTAGTATGGGTATCTGCAGGCCAGCAGGATGTTGGGGAGAAGTTAAAAAGGCTTCTTTTTGGTCTGTTTAGACCCAAAAAATGGAGGAAAAACTAGTGGAAATTTGGCAGGAGCACCCGTGTCTGTTTGACATGTCATCAGAGCAATACCACAACCGGGTCGAAAAAGAAAACAGTTGCCAGTTCCCTTCAAAACCCAGGTGAGCAAAATAAGTACATTTTCTACCCCAATACAAGTTTCTTTCTCATTATGTAGACTAGTTAAAATAGGCTACTACGTGATATCGCATTGATTTCATGTCACTTCTCGCATGTGTTTGGTTTGCAGACTGAGACAAAGTTGTCGGCGATTCTTCCTATTGTAAAGTCATGCAGTGTGAAACCCTCTAACGCCGATCCATCTTGCCCAGATAAACTACCCCAGATAGTCATGCAGTGTGAAAACATCTGTGATGCCACTACTTTGAAAATCATGCAGTCTGAGCTCAGCTTTACACTGCTAAAAGTCATTCCTTGCAACTAGTGTAGATGCATGTATTTTACAAACCGTATCTTAAACTGCTCCAAATAGTTTCCCCAAAACAGATGGTTTTCTTTGTGCTTTTCCTCCATTGGATTTTCAGAGCTGACTTCAGTCGCCTCGTGCCTTTTCTATGAACCATCTTCTCCCCACCGTCAGGCTGTCGTGGCGGATCACCAGATCGGTCGTCTTACCGGGGTGAGAGGACCAGACAAACAACGAGAGCGGACATGGCAGCTGACAGCCTGCACGAGATCTCTGCCACTGACACACAAACAAACTGAGCATTTCAAACATTAGACTTGCATAACGCCGCATGCCTTCTAGCAGTAGACTGGATACGCTTGGGTGCGTTTCATGACAAACAGCTTGTTGTATATGCTAAAATATATGGCGTAATATATAAATGTATGGCACATTATTTTGAATTTATAGCGCTGAGACTGACAGAAGCCAAGATGGGTCATGACAGACTGGTATGACATCATCAGCATATCAGTGCTTCCCTCTAAATGGCATCCTACTTTAACTACTGTATACTTACTCACTCTGCATTTGTGAGTGAAGTTATTGCTCCCACAGCAATGTTTTGACAGCCTGTAATGCGTAACCTCTATACCATTCTGTGATATCTGTGCATGAGTTGTCAAGGAAGCCAAGCACACATTTTGCAGGTCATTCAAATTAATAAATAAATAAATGATAGGTTCAGTTCGTCTGGAAAACATTAAAAAGTAACTAAGGATGCTCATTTCGGTTAATTTTGCCAACCGACAACTGCTGTTAGGGATGGGGAGTACCTAGTACCGGAAATTGTTCGTAGTGTATATGTGTGTGAATAAGTGTGTATGTGTTTCTCAGTGATGGGTTGCAGCTGAAAGGGCATCCGCTGAAAAAACAAATGCTGGATAAGTTGGTGGTTCATTCTGCTGTGGTGACCCCAGATTAATAAACGGACTAAGCCAAAAAGAAAATGAATGAATGAATGAATGAATGAATAGGCTATCTATAAGTACACTTAAAAAAATATCACACTTACGATAGAGAGCAATAGCCTATGATATGTTTTGAGGCACAGTCTGTCATGCTGCTTTTATTTTTTATTTTAGGTTTGTTAAGGCATGAATTATTTAAGTTAAACATTTCGTGTAGGGGGTTTAATATTTAGCTGTTCATTAAATCAAATTGAAAATCTAGCTATTTTGTTTATTGATCGGTTGGAGCATTTATTGCTGTTAAAGAAATAAAGACATGAACAACCGCAGATTTGGATCATGCCTTGTGTGCCCGTCTGCTACTCCAGATTATTTCGTTCACTTGGTAGGCCTAGTATTCAAGTATCAAGCATTTGTATTAAAAAGATATTTAGACTTTTTAATGTTTTTTTAAACGTTGTAGGCAATTGTTTTTTTTTTTTCTTTGTTAATGAACGGCTGCACATCTTTTCATTAAATATTTCAATTATAAATTGATGTTTTAACTTTTAAAAATGACAGTTATATAAAATAAGCTGAAATATGTAAAATAGTCTAATAGACAATTAAAATGTGCTGTTAACAAATGTAGGCTGATAACTTTTTTATTTTGACTACAGATTATTTAAATTGCTTGTTTGTCTGACCAGAGAAGAACTGCCCAATGTAAAGCTGCAATTGATGCAGTAGCATTGTGTAAAGCGCGATATAATACAGCATGTTTAATCTTTGTGCTATTTTAAGTGAATGTAAATGGAGTTGAGAATCGTAGTTGACTCCAAAAAACCCAGAACCGAACACCCCTAACTGGCGCTCGTTAACCAAATATTAACGGTTAACTAGCCTGATCTCACGAGGAAACGTAAGTATTTTACGTTTTGTCAGTTTAGTGGCTAATTCGTACGAATTCGTACGAGTTCAGATGTACGAAATTGTATGATTTTAAAAAGGAGGCGTGGCACCTAACCCCAACCCTAAACCCACCCGTCATTGAGGGATGAGCAAATCGTACTAAATTGTACGAATTAGATCGTACAAATTCGTACGAATTAGCCACTAAATCAAAAAGTTACGAATTGCCGTGAGATTGTGTTGGGTTAACTGGTCAGATTAATATTACATTATTATTTAATACAAAAAAAATTGACGTGTCTATTTTGTGTCTGACACATTAAATATAGCATTTTAAAATACTGATTTATTTTAACATGTGAACATATTAACAACAAAACTTCACGCACCTGCAGTGTTTCTAACAGCATAGAAATAAACTAAAAACCAAAAGAATAAAATAAATAGTCCTCCCCAAGATATTTTTCACTTACGTGACAAAATTAGATTACAAAACGAAACACTGACTGAATCTTTTTTTAAGAACCGCCGTTTTTTCCCATAATATATATATATATATATATATATATATATATATATATATATATATATATATATATATATATATATATATATATATATATATATATTAATAAATGCTCTGCTCTAATTCTTATATCACAAGCCTCTGTCAACATTTTTAATATATATGTGATTAAAGATTATATCTTGAGCATCTGATTTTACCTTATGCTTACCTTGCCTTATGTGTGCTTTTATTTCCTCTCTCACTCGCGGTTCTTGTGCGCACGCTGCGTGTAATGAAAGACAATTAGTAGGCTCATATGTTGACTTTTTGTAAAGTATAGGCTACTACAGCATATAACAATTTTGTTGTTTACATATAATATTGCATTCATTTGCATACATGTTTTATAAGCTGTAAACTAAAAGCCTCAGTTTGATACGAAGTTATCATTATGCAAAAATCAAGAAAATCTTTGGATTTGTTTGATTTGTAGATTAGGCTATGTATGCTATTTTACAAATTGATATTTTATGAGAACTATTCATTCATTCATTCATTCATTTTCTTTTCGGCTTAGTCCCTTTATTAATCTGGGGTCGTCACAGTGGAATGAACCACCAACTTATCCAGCATATGTTTTATGCAGCAGATGCCCTTCCAGCTGCTATTAATAACTGTAATTTTCCAAAGGAAAAACAAGAGGTTGGTTTTGTTGGTTGTACACTAAATCTTCAAGCGTGGTGCTTTTTTTTATGTCACTAGGTTTTTGAAGCTGCAGCCATAGACCTGGACGAGCTCACAGATTGAAACATCATACGTCAGTTTCTGTGAGGGGTTATGCATCCTTACCAGGACCTACTTATCAATTAACAATGATAATCCATGGTTCACACCAAAACTCAGACAGCTTCGTCAAGCCAATGTGGATGCCTACAGGAGTGGTGACAGGATTTTGTACAATCAGGCCAGGAACACGCTGACAAAGGAGATCGGTGTGGCTAAGAAGAGCTATGCCAAAAAGCTGCTAAATCAGTTTTCTGCCAACGACCCTGCATCAGTGTGGAGAGGCTTGAAAAATATTACTAATTACAAGACACCATCCCCCAGAATCGACAGCAATAAACGAGCTGAATATTTTCTACTGCAGATTTGACACCTCTGACCAGACACCTCACACCCGCCTGGACCATCTCCCTACACAGTCATCCACACCACATCATCACAGCCCGGACCATCCCTCAACACAGCCATCAACACCTCCAGCCATCTTCCTCTCCCCCCTGCACTTCAGATCAGTGAGAATGATGTGCATCAGATCTTCAGTAAACAGAAGAGACGGAAATTACCAGGCCCAGACAGTGTTTCACCAGCCTGTCTGAGAACCTGCGCTGACCAGCTGGCTCCCATTTTCTCACAGATCTTCAACAGATCACTGGAACAGCACAAAGTTCCATCCTGCTTTAAGCTCTCCACTATCATCCCAATCCCGAAGAAGCCAAAGATCACAAGACTCAATGACTACAGACCTGTTGCCTTAACATCTGTGGCCATGAAGTCATTCAAAAGACTGGTGCTAACATATCTGAAGGACATCACTGGACCTTTGCTGGCCCCCCTGCAGTTTGCCTATAGAGTAAACCGGTCTGTGGATGATGCAGTCAACATGGGACTGCATTATACCCTACAACATCTGGACAAACCAAGGAACTACGCAAGGATTCTGTTTGTGGACTTCAGTTCTGCCTTTAACACCATCGTCCCATCACTGCTCGAGTACAAACTGGCCCAGCTCTCTGTTCCTAGCTCTGTCTGTCAATGGATTACCAGCTTTCTGACAGATAGACAGCAGCTAGTCAGAATGGGCAAAATCACATCCGACAGCTGCACCATCAGCACTGGTGCTCCCCAGGGATGTGTTCTTTCTCCACTGCTCTTCTCCCTGTACACCAACGACTGCACCGCAAAAGACCCCTCCACCAAGCTCCTGAAGTTTGCAGACGACACTACTGTTATCGGCCTCATCCGGAACAGTGATGAGTCTGCATACAGGAAGTGGAGCGGCTGGCGTTATGGTGCAGATACAACAACCTGGAGCTGAACACGCTCAAAACAGTGGAGATGATAGTGGACTTTAGGAGTAACCCCCTGCACTCCCTCCACTCACCATCATGAACAGCACTGTGGCTGCAGTTGAGTCATTCAGGCTCCTGGGCACCACCATCTCTCAGGATCTGAAGTGGGACATTCACATAGACTCTATTGTGAAGAAAGCCCAGCAGAGACTGTACTTCCTTCGTCAGCTGAGGAAGCTTAACCTGCCACAGGAGCTACTCGTACAGTTCTACTCAGCTGTCATCCAATCCATCCTCTGCACTTCAATCACCGTCTGGTTCGGCTCAGCTGCCAAAACCGACCTCCGTAGACTACAGCGAATAGTCCGGACTGCTGAACGAATCACTGGCACAACCCTTCCTACACTTCAAGAACTGTACTCTTCCAGAGTAAGTAAAAGGGCTTGCAAAATCATCTGGATGCCTCGCACCCAGCACACTACCTGTTCGAACTGTTACCGTCTGGTTGGCGCTTCAGAGCACCAAGCACAAAAACAGCCAGACACAGGAAAAGTTTCTTTCCTCAGGCCATCTTCCTCATGAACAGTTAAATATTGCCCTACTGTGCAATAAATATGTGCAATACTTTTTCATGTGCACCTGTACACAGCACCTTATATCAAAACACAATGCAATACTTTCTCCATAAGCATTTGTACACAGCACCTTATAACCTGTACATTTATTACAAATCTGTACATGCAATTCAACATCCAGATTATTTGACTAACTGCATCTCTGTTTAATGCTTATCGTATTTCTTTTTTCCATATTTATTTTGTGTTGTCACTTGTCACTTTATGTACACTGGAAGCTTCTGTAGCTAAAACAAATTCCTTGTGTGTGTGTGTGTGTGTGTGTGTGTGAAGCACACTTGGCAATGAAACTGATACTGAAATGACTGAATCTGCCTCTGCTTTCATTTGATTGAAAAATAAAAAACGACACGACTGACGTTATGTGCTTTTTTCCGCTCAGGGTTGATTTTTATTTCAACTGCAGGCACATGGCGCGCATCTGCAAAAACGCAAGGCGCGCAAGGTAAAATCACACGTGGCCGTTAGTAAACCATTCAAAAGATGCGCCTCTCAACGCAAAAAGCCTGTTCGCTGTGATTGGCCCCTTATGCAGCCAAACTTTAAAAATATATATAATAATATTTTTTAATCGTTGAACTGATACCATTAAATTGGTTAAAAACGCACTCTTTCGGTTAACGTTTAATCGGTTATTTTGAGCATCCCTTAAAGTAACATGTTTTATCCTGCACCACCCACCAAAGGTTGATCTAACCTCATTTTTCAAAAAGTCACTTTTTTTTACCAAATGTTAAACATTATAGCATGTTTATTACAGTACACAGAAGCGCATTTAACAACATTGGCTCATTCTGAAAATGTTGGCCTGTATACATTTCTGGAGATCGCAAATGTAGCCAGAGCCAGGGCGGTATGACATTGTTCCTTTTCTCGCTTACCAGCTGACCACTTACCTCCATGTGGACGACATGTGGTCTGCGGATTTGAGATGTGGAGAGGAGTTAACCATGACAACAGGGTTCGAGTCTGGTAAAGAACGTTACCAGAAAGCAGGTAAGACAAAAACAAAAGCTGAAAAATAAACAAGTAATTAACAGGGTTAGAATGTGGAAAAGCCATCAAAAGTGTGCTGTACCATACAGTGGAAAAGCACTTTGTGAACCTCATGTGAATCCTAATGGCTGGCCAGTTTACTTCATGAAGCCAAAGAAGACAGATTAAACTCTATTAAACAAAAATAAACAAACAATAAAAAAACAAACAAAACAAATATTAAATGTTTAAAAACTTTTTAAAGTTTGCTGAGGCCCTCTAAGTGGGTCCCAGACCATTGGTTTTGATCAGTGATCTATTTATTCATTGGTAATGTTTGTAGGTTGAAGATACATGGTTATGATTCCCACTCTGCAGAACTTGGGCTGAAGGCCCCCAGTGGCCTGTTGTTGCAGTGTTTTTTATTGTTTAATTTAAAATTAGTAGAATTTATAGAGTAATTGTTCATTAATTTCATGAATAAGATGTAAATTCAAAGCCTTTTGAAGTGATATAATGCTTTTGTTCCACAAAAACAGTGACATCTATTGTAACGCAAAAGAGCATTTAAAGCAACAGAAGACAAAACTGCATTGTACGCTCACAGAATTCATGACCGAATTTAAAATGTAATACTAAATGTTTAGCAATTCATTAAGAAAATACTCTAAATTAACCAACCCAGGCTCATTCTAATTACGTGCCGCTATATACATTTCTGGAGAGTGAGAAATTCTTCTCAGAAGCTACATTTTTTTTGCAGTTTTTGTTTTCGCGAATGCACCGCTGTGTATGCTTTTCAGATCTCAAATTTCTCTCGCGAATGCCATTCGCTGCTGCTGTTCTCACGTAAATCCACCAGATGCCGCTGTCTGACTCATCCCCCACCCTCCCTTTCCCTAAACTCAACCAATAGTATTTTTAAAAGCACCAACTCACCCATTCACCCCCTTCCCTAAACCCAACCAGTGTTTTAATGAGCAATCCAGAAAAAGAAAAGCCCCCTGATTTTTACCACGTTTTCAGATTTTACCACATTCTCACTCTATTATTTACTTCCTATTTTATTTTTTTTTAGCTTTGTTTTTGTCTTACCTGCTTTCTGGAACCGTTCTTCACTGGACTTGAACCCTGTTCTTGCGGTCAACTCAGCTCTGTATCACAGGTCCACCGACGTAAATATCAAGCTACTGGACAAACTGCTAACAGTGGAAAAGCTGTCCATACTGAGGTAAGCGGTCAGCTGGGAAGCGAGGAAAGGAACTGCGTCATACTGCCCCATAGAGTTTGTTTTAAAGATGAAATGCAGCCATACCATCTAGAGTCGGGTGATGTCGACCAATTTAGCATCGTACAATGTCTAATGTGAAACATCGAGACGGTGGCGGTGAATTAATTATTTATAAATAATTTATTAATTCATAACAAATAAATTATTTGTAGCCTACCGTTTCAACTACCTGAACCGCATGGTCTTTGTTTTACCCAAAACCAAATCATAAATAAATAAAGATAAGTTACACACAAATTACCACCTGTCAATCACTTTTTCCGCAGGTGATCTGTGTCGTTATAATGGCATCGACAATCTTGATTGGTGAAAAAGGTGCCCAACCAACTTGTACTAAAAGTACAAGTATGAAAGCGAAAGATTGAAGCAGTGTACTGACACTGTGACACGATACCTTATAGATTCAAAAGACAGAAGAGTTGTTCGATGGAGACAAGATTAATAAAAAATAATCACGTTTAACAACTATAATGAGACGCGATTCAGTGGTACATCCTTGATAAACTGTCCGATGTACACTGCTCTCTGGGGTTTTGTGCTCAAAGCACCCACTGACTGCCTGGAGCACAGACTCAGTGTGTGTTTGTGCGTGGGTGGTCACATAATGTGCATTTTCGGCGGTAAAGTGTGGATGGAGATCTTTTCAGAATTGCTAGATGAAACGTCAGTGTGAATGTGGATCATTTTCATTCTAAAATGGCATTTTAAAACTAAGAAGTATTAATGTAAATGGGGCCTAAGTGTGTATTTTTCATGAGCAGGTTGCTGCTGCGATTGGGGGTGGGGTTGAGGATCGCGATGCTGGCTCAGCACCGTGATGTCTATCGGCTATCGGTGATGGAAGATGACATCGTCTATCGAACCAACTCTAATGTGATCTCCAGAAATGTATATAGGGCTATGTTTTTAGAATGAGCCAATGTTGAAATTAACCGAATATGCCTTTGATTCCAGTTCCATAGTGATTTTATTTCTTTTTTTTGTACAACATGAATAAAATGTGCAGGACTGACCATTTTTATGAGAAGACACACATACACATAACAATCATTCCCTTCGCTTCCGAACATCAGCATGATGAGACCCCAGGAAAAGTGATGGAAAGAGCTGAGGAGATGAATTTGAAATTCCGCTGACACAAGAACCAATATAAAGTGAATGCAGTTCAATTCATTGGTCATATGATTATGCCAGAGGGATGAAAAAGCAGACGAAAGCAAGGTGCAAATGCGAGCCGGCTCACAGCTACTGCTGGCAATGGAAACAGCAGCACTGACAAACCCGAATAAAGCTTTGATTAATGCTCATGTACTCAAGCACTCTGACCCCACCAAACAGCCCATTATTCAGACAGATGTTCCCCAAGATAGAGGTGCGTTTCTGCTACAGGAGACACACAGTCTCTCATCCGGATTTAACTGACTCAGAAAAGGACAATGAACCAAAATGTTTAGTTGAGCTATCATTTACCGCACAACAAGAGGAACCGGAATTTGACAAAACCTCTCTTTGATTTCATTGCATCCCTCTGACAGTGCTTTAGTGGTCAGACCAGGGTCAGAGTCTGCTCTGTGTCAAAGAGGATGCCGTATATCTGATTCCCACAGTAATGCTAAGCGTTATTTATCTCTGCTGGAAGTTAAAGAGCCAACACTGCAACTCTGCCAGTACGAATCCCAAAGTAAGCTCGAACACTAATTGACTTAATGGAATAAGTGTAATTAGGTCTGCTGCTCATTTCTTTCGGTTCACGAGCAATGCTTTTGGACCTCCATTCTGTCAGATAAGGGGTTTTAAGTTGAAAATGACCTTGGAATTGATTTTTTCACCAATTCAAAAACACATAAGCCTATCCTTTCTGCTTTGTAAAGCTTTGTGTGGACATTTTGACTGCTGCTATTTAAAATGATTAAACTTCAGCTTCAATGTGGTTATTATTTCCTGAGTACTAAAGAAACTAAAATTGGCTTTAGTGTATTTGTGTGAAGGAGTGCATATGGGTGTTTTCCAGTACCGAGTTGCAGCTGGAAGGGCATCTGCTGCGTAAAACATATGCTGGGTAAGTTGCCGGTTCTGCTGTGGCGTGGCGACCACTGATGAATAAAGGGACTAAGCTGAAGAAAAAACGAATAAATAAATAATCATCATTCTCATAATTAACAAATCTCTTTTTAAACAATCCATTAACTAACATTGTTTTAACTCAATAATATACTAATATGCTGCTTTATTAATAGTTAGTAAGATAGTAGTTGGGTTTAGGTCTTGGGTAGGATTAGGGATGTAGAATAATATCACACTGTATAAGTATTATCAAACAGCCAGTGTAACTAGGCTCACACAGAATCTGCGGACACAGAAATATGCAGATTTCCAGCCCATTGTTGAGTCTATATATTTACTTGTGTAAATGTGTGTGCATTTATATTTATTCAGTTTTTAAATTAATTTCAATAATATTATCGACAAATATGAAAATGTTGATATGATTTGCTTACAATGCTGTTTGTAAAGTAATATTTTCTGTCTT
The DNA here is from genome assembly GCF_903798145.1 of Danio aesculapii. Classification (NCBI taxonomy): domain Eukaryota; kingdom Metazoa; phylum Chordata; class Actinopteri; order Cypriniformes; family Danionidae; genus Danio; species Danio aesculapii. The sequence continues at coordinate 38,593,175 of NC_079457.1, forward strand.
TTAGTAGATAATAAAAACTTGCTTTGTTTACCAATTAAGTGGATCTACTGTAATTGTATTTGCATTATAAACATTAAATAAAAGTTAAAAAGCTTTTTTTATTAAGTTTTTCTGTGTAGAAATAGCCAAAATGTCTGCAGATTCTGCCAGGTCCTAGTAATAACCTAGTTAGTAGTGGGAATTGATACTTAAACTAACATGTTAACAAACATTTTACTCAAACAAATGTATTTCACTGTGCAAAAATATATGACAATATACAGAAAAGAGTAGAATTAGACTGTCCCAAACCTGTGAATAGCAATTTTATGTAAATATAATAATACCGCTCCCATCAAAGCGTTTTTTTCACTGGGCTTTTTGTCATGAATATTTGGCAACCCTTTATGTATTACTCCCGACGGTGCCCTGTCTTCTGTCTTGCAGAAGACCTTTAATGTAGTTCGGTGTACAGGTAATTGTGTGCCTGTTTGTCCTGTGCCTATAACAAATGGTCATCTTTGTCACCGATTTCCTTGTAGCGACTATAACTTTTGCGTGTGCGTTTACTTTACGAGTTGTCAGTCAATCTCCATGAGAATCATCTATGGTACATTAGATGTGCTATAGAGGAGGATGGAAACTTGCTGCTCCGCCGTTATAATGACAGTTCTAGTATGATCACCAATATCGAGAGAGTGAGAGAGAGAGCGTCAGTCCCACTAATCAATAAACTATTTCCAATCCTTCACCACAAAAGCACGAGGGCTATCATTCTCCATTTATGGACCTGAGAGCACATGGAAAATATACAATGTATTAAATAAGCCGCCTCGATGGATGGGGTGGTAACTGAGCTCAGAATATTTTAATGATTACACGAACCATAGAGATGTGCAGTTTGCAGTCCTGAAAACCTGTTTTCTGTTTCCAGATTCGTTCAGAAATCTGTCTTTCATAATTTATTGTTATTAGGCAACCTATAATAAGCTAAAGCCATTGTTTTGTTAATCGGTAGTTGCTAACAAGGCGCTTAAAAGTCAAGAGTTTACTTAAATGAGACAGCTGTTGAAGTCTTTTATTTAGCAGATATTTTTTTGATTGTGCAATTTATGTTAAGGTAACAAACCTTTATAAAAATCCTTTCAAGTCATGTTACTTTATATTCATTCATTCATTTTACTTAGTGCCTTTATTCACTACAGCGGAATGAACCACCAACGTATCCAGTATATGTTTCACACAGCAGATGCCCTTCCAGCTGTAACCCAGTACTGGGAAACATCCATGCACGGTCATTCACACTCATACACTACGGCCAATTTAGCGTATTCAGTTCACCTATAGCGCATGTCTTTGGACTGTGGGGGGAACCGGAGCACCCGGAGGAAACCCATGAACATGCAAATTCCACACAGAAATGCCAACTGGCCAAGCTGGGACTCGCAGCGACCTTCTTGCTGTGAGGTGACAGAGATAACCACTGAGCCACCGTGTCGCCCTACTGTATACTCATAAATCACTAATTAAATACAAGCATTGAAGAAGTCTAGACTACTAAATGACGTCACATTTGTTAATTTAATGTAAAATTTATATAACGTGCTGATTCATATTGTCTCAAATGATTTGGTATACCTATCAAATAAAAATACACACGAGATTTTAAACACATATAAAGCATAATTGAAAGTAAAATGTCTACTTTAGATGTCAAATAAGATACCAAAATACTATGTGTTAAGTATTGTTTCATTGTCATGTAGAGGTTTGAAGCATAGAAGAAATAAAGATTTACAATGACAGATAAGAAGAAATATAGTGCGGCACTTGATCCTTCAATAAAGTCTTGCTATGCCATCAAACGATTTTCGTTCTGAAAGTGCCTGACAAGATTTTTTGGTATATTGTTACACCGAATGTTTGGTGGGTGTCTTCTGTAAATCATGTTAAAATGCACACATTATTCATTCATTCATTTTCTTTTTGGCTTAGAAACTTTAGGCATCACCACAGCGGAATGAACCGCCAACTTATCCAGCACATCTTTTACGTAGAGGATGCCCTTCCAGCTGCAACCAACACTGGGAAACCACATTATTTTTATAAATTTTTTGCTGACTAGATAAACAAGTATGAGGACACATTACAATGCACAATAATAATAATAATAATAATAATAATAATAATAATAATAATAATAATAAAATTGTATTGATGTTTGAAACTTCATTTTCACATATTACCTGAATACATAAAAATAAGGATATGCAATAATTTGAATCGTTTTGTATACTGTAACTTCATGGTAAGTCAAAAAGAATCACAGTTCATCTTTACATTTTTTGCTATAAGCTGTATTTATTATAAAAGGCTATAGGTTCAGTTCAGTACAACTGTGATTGAATCAATCTGTCGTTCCTTTTAATTTCACTTTCATCAAATCTAAATTTCCCCAGAATTTTGGACGTCCATGAAGCAAACCAAATGTCTCACAAGACTCTGCGCATCTTTGTAGTCGCTCCAACGAAATGTTTGTGAAACAGGGCTGATTGCATCCCTCCGCAAACCAATTATATCCCTGAGGTCTGTCCGTTTTCCCTCCCCTTCTCTCTCTCTCTCTCTCTCTCTCTCTCTCTCTCTCTCTCTCGTTCTCTCCTCATCCATCCTTCTTCTCTCTCTCTCTCTCTCTCTCTCTCTCTCTCTCTCCCAGCGCTCCCATGAACTTTCACACACACTCTCCAGCACACACATCCCCCTCCCCTCTCATTGTACTTCGCTTTCCTTTGCCCACTCTCTTTCTACAACAAACATGGCCGCTAAATCGGATGGAGCAGCCGTGTGTGAGAGCGCTTCTCGGTGTCTGCTTGGCCCTGAGCAGAGCGCGGCTCCTCTGCTCCCTCACGCCGAGAAGCGCTTCTCTCTGCTGGACTGCTGCTGGGTGCTCTGCGCCCTCCTGGTCTTCTTCTCCGACGGAGCCACCGACCTGTGGCTGGCAGCGGACTACTACTTGAGGCGGGACTATTGGTGGTTCGGGCTCACGCTGGTGTTCGTGGTGGTTCCCTCCGCGGTGGTTCAGGTGTTAAGTTTCAGGTGGTTCGTGTACGATTACTCGGAGATGAGCGCGTCTCCGGGAGGGGACGGATGCGATTTCAGCACCAAGGACAGCGACCGGCGGAGCGGCAGCGGCAGAACTCTGCCTGCGAGCGGGACGCGGAAATGCTGCAGAGTGTGCATGTGGCTCTTCCAGTCCATCATCCACATCTTGCAGCTCGGCCAAGTCTGGAGGTAAGATGCATGTGTGCACAACTTCTCTCAGAGCCCACACGCGTGGCGGTGATGCATCTCCATCCAGAGTGTCTGTTTCCTTGGAAGGGATGCTAGTCTTATTGTGGCTTGGTGATGCTTTGGGAGCAGATGGAAAGAGCTGCATCCCTGTCTGTCTACATCCCGACTCGCTCCTCTTGGCTGCGCGTTTTTGCTGTTTGCCAACATATAGATGGTGTGCCAAAGTGGACAGATCGCCCCGTGCCATCTCTGGTGGCCCCGCGGTCACGTCACCCTCAGGTTGTATTGAACTGGATGTTGCGTTTGGCTTATGTTCACCGTGTCCTTTGGAGCAAGCCGTTAAGAAATAAGAGCAACTTCTTGGCCAATAAACATGCGTTCTGATTTTAAAGACATCTGCGTGCACTGGCATTCGGTTGTGTCCAATAAAGCTTCCCCATGTTTGTGTTGCAATCCACATGAGTAGCATGCTTCACATTTCAGTTTACCTTCTGTACTTTATTTTAATTACTTAACATTATGCAACCTTGTAATGAAGTTGCATTTGTGTCAGCAAGTAGTTGTCAATCATTTAAAATCAATTCTTATTTCTATATTTTAAGTACAGGTCATAATGATATTGGAACCTTATTTCACCCAGATTGAGACATTTTATTTCCATAAAAGCTATTTGAACATTAATAAGGGACACTTTTTCAAGTGATGTTGTAAGTTAAACACCTAAAGCAACACCAGTGTTATATGTTTCTAATATTTTGATGACTTAATAAAACTTGTTGGGTCATTAAAAGGAGCACAAATACCCCATCAAACACCAGAACAAGCCAGTGACTCAATTGAGAACTTCTGTGCTATAAAAATACACAGAATCTTATAGTACTTCCTCAAAATAGCTTGATCAAATCAACAGTAAATCCCACAGCAGAGTCTACACATTTAGAAACTGCTCTTTTCAAATAAAACAGGCACAGGTTCATCACTGGCTTAGTGACTTTCTTCTTCTTCTTCTAAAGAGGACCAAAACTCATGTTGTCTTCTTTCTTTAGTCTGGCTTTCTCTTGTCCTCCAGTTGTTGTTTTTCTGTTCATGGAGAAGTTTTCAAGACTACCATGCTTGTTTAGTGATCTCTGTAGGCATCAAGTGCTCTTTGGGATGACATAGTGCACTATAATTAGAAAAATGATTGAAGTATGTTGGTTTCTGAAGGGTCACTTCACCCAAAAATGTAAAATCTCAGTCATCATTCACTCAGCATTTCTGTTAGCGTTTCTTTCTTTCGTTGAACACAAAGTTATTTTTAAAAATGCTGGTTGATGGCACCCATTGATATCCATTTTCTTACTATAGAAATCAATAGGTATCATCAACCAGCATTTTTCAAAATATCTTCTATTGTGTTCAATAGAAGAAAGAAACTCATAATGTTAAATGTTGAGGTAATGGTGAGGTCACTA